>NC_142840.1:5151515-5454545 GCF_061612785.1 Hesperophylax consimilis | reverse complement strand
TCGATCTGAACTCAGTGAAAGCGTCCTCTCACCAGCTGAAAATACTCGAAACAGGGGTCTATTCCGGGTGACTATCTAAGGCTGGTCCGCCAACACCTTCGACTGAAACCGGTGCTTTTACGGGAATAACTCAACCACACCAATAGCAGGGGAAAAAGCCGGCGCTGCTATACTAAAATAGACGTTATCTCGGTATCCAGGGTTATCGACTTTGCTAACACAAAAGTCCCTATTAGGCAAGCCAAATTACAAATTTCGTTCCCTTCGCTTTTGTCGCTTTGGTAAGATAGGACAGCCTACGGAAAATTCGTACACTCCGTCCCCGCCAAACTTATGCAAAAGGAAAGTCTCACTTGATAGAATAGGAATGCCAGACAGATGCATTCTCTCGGCGACTAGCCTCGATCCGCTGCGTTATTCCGATTCAAAAATGAATTAAAAGAGTGATGTTTGAATAAATTATATTTAATTAAATATATTTTATGAATTCCGTATAGAATAAGTTGAATTCCCAAGGAGGATACGACAACTCATTTTCAAATAACAGGCATTGAAGCATTTAATTAACCGTTCTATCCGTTACTATAAAAACACAGCATAAATACAATGGTTTGTGTTCTTTAAATTTTGGCGCTAAATATAACTACTGGAGAATTATTAGATCATTTTAAATTGCATAAAATAGTCTAACTCATAAACAATGTCTATTGTTGGATGATCTAAAGCGGTTTCAGGGTAACCGTTCTTCGTCCTTTTTTTTAATGGCCAGGTCTCGTAATTTATGGCCTCCTTTGCTAACGGGTACCTATAGTGCTCAAGTTAAATACCCCTACTTCAAAATACAATTGAATTATTTGGTTTACATTAGGGAAATAAGTGTTAATAATTAGATTATAATAGACTTACCGATACATCTTAGTGTCAACAATCCAAATAATTATAAAAAAACAAACACAGTCACATGCAGAAAAACTCATGCTGTTAGAAAACCGCACCTTCTACACTAAATGATTTTAGCCGTGTTCGCGTCCCGACGATTAATTCTTGTTGACGCGCTTCCTAGTTTTTACTAACTCGACTATCTTAAAACGCTGACCGATCCTGATTATTCCTGACCGTCTCCCAACGTTTTCAAAACCTGACTATCTTGAACCGCTCTTTCTAACCACGACTATCGACTTTCTTCCCCCGTTCTTCAACGCTAACTCTCTATCCGCCCGCGCTCCCTAATCACGACTCCCTTCTCCCGTTCTTCCACGTTAACTGTCTTGAACCGCTTTTTCTAACCACGACTATCGACTTCCTCCTTCCGATCTTCAACGCTAACTGTCTTGAACCGCTTTTTCTAACCACGACTATCGACTTCCTCCTTCCGATCTTCAACGCTAACTGTCCCGACCGTCTCCCCGCGCTTTCAAATCCAGACTCCCCCTTCTCAAACCACCCCCCCCAAATCACCATATGCGATTTCTAATTTATGTTCTTTTGAATTCTGAATGCTTTTTGTTTTCAAAAGACAGAAATGCACTAAAGGAACACATCAATTATGGCCCTAGAACCTGTCACATTAATTTTAAATCGTTTCAAAACCAATAAATTGTTACTTCTCCAGTAAAATGTCTAATTCTTTGTTCAAAGGATGAAACTTGACTACCCCCAGTCCAGCGGCGTGTTGGCCTACCAGCATTTTAGCTCGGCTTACTATTATCAACCACCATCACGGAGGTCTCTGCCGATACAGTGCATGTTCCTATTTTTTTTTCTCTACCCTAATAAATCTAAACACTTGTTTTAAAATCAGTTGTCCAACATCTGGTAATCTCCTATGTCGTGAGACCAACTGAAAATTTCTTTCCCACCATAATAAATCAACAATAAAAAAAATTTATCCCAGGGCGAGTCCATCACACTCTGATGAAGCTTGAGATAAGCGAACCCTTGTTGGCTGTCATTTATTAAATTATTTAAAGCGGTTAATTACATAATCTTTTTGATTGATTTATTTATGCTATGTTCATCTTGTTTAGCATGTATCTATTCATTTAACTTATTGCCCATCACACCGTTTCTCCGCAGGGGTGGGCAAAGAAGACAGATTGCCAAACAAGTCGTCTTGGCACACACTCCTTGCCTCATTCACATTCATACATAGTCTCATACACACTCTTCTATTTTTCTGTCTTTTGACATGGCCGACCCAAGTATCTGGTTTACTTGATGTTGCAGACTTCAATGAATTTTAAAAATGAATTTCAAATATGCTCCAAAAATCATTTTTTTTGTGTTGAAACTGTGCACTAAGTATTTGTTTTAATTATTTATTAACAAAGTATACATAGATAGATAGACACAAACACTTTTTGTTGGTGTAACCTCCTAATCATTTCCGTTGTTAATTAAGATTCTAACTGCTATACATCAGAGTTGATATCAGAATATCATTGTGAACTGCTATTTCCCGTTTTCAGTGACATATTTTAGTACCTTTAAATGCATTCAGCCCTCCATTCAATGAATTTCTAGCCGTTCTCGCGAGAATGTTTTACATATATTTTTACAAACACGTCGACTTGCTCCAAGAAGTCCCCTTTTACAGCCTATTCAGTTCACATCCTCTCCTTCAAATTCTTTGACTTGAGACTTTCATCAATAAATCATTTCACATTCCAGCTTCGCTCATCCCAGACACGAGAGACTGCAGATATTAAACACTGTTAAATTTCCAGAACACCTTCAAATTATTAATTTCATCACCTACGTAGACTGTTCTATACCTATAGTAATAGTTCTTGCACACACATTAATTATTCATGAAGAGATTTAAGAATCATGGCGACATAACACAGGCGTGTTATTCTTATTTTTTTGTCGTCATAGAAAGATCTTTTTTGGAGTTTGTGAAATGAATTGGACAAAAAGTGCCTTGAAGCATTGTTGTATTTATCAATGTAAAACCTTTTATCATTGTGATCTTAATACATGCTTAGTCTTAGTGAGGTTATTAATAATTTTATTTTAAAACAATAGATTTTAAAATGTAAAGATATAATAAAAAATAAATCCATTCAAGATTTTCTTTTTTTAAGTGAATACGGCATAAGAGTTTCAACCGTATGAAGACAGTGAGACCATGGAATCCCCAAATGAGGTATGTTGTGAGGCTGAAGTCAGTACGGATGGGAAGGAGAAGAAAAAGGTGGAAGAGTACCTGGCTATTCAGAGTACATGGCTGTTTCAATTCTGAATGGTGGGATTACAACAACAAGATACTGAGAGTATATTCCACTCTGGAACGTTCCGCAAGTATACTAAATATTATTTTAAATTTATAAATTGTGAAATAATTAAATTAATAATTAATTCGCCAAAAAAAAAGAAAAAATTCACGGCAATTTTTCTTCAATGTAAATGTAGTTTAAATGATACCAGCTGACGAATACCCTGCGTTGATCAACTTTTCTCTAATTTCAAAACATATAATATCCAAATATTGTACTAATGAACTTTTCGGTAGAAATTCTCTAAATGATAGTGAAAACCCCATCAAACTGCCTTGCATAGTTTAGAAGAACTAAATGCTCAAAGAGGCGGATAGTGATTTCGTACTATTTAGAGATAACTTAAAAATGCATTAGTAAAAAGAAAATTTAATAACACGATCAAATAGTGAGTCTTATTCGACAGAGATTTTATTGGGCAGGGCCATTGTTACTTCGTGCAACGTAAACAGCTTTTATATTGTTAGTGTTCAAATTTTAATTTGTCAAAATTTTAGTACTGTCGCATGATAAGAAATATGTAATTAATTTTTGTTGAACCGACGCGAAAACACGAATAAAATACTTTACAGTAGTGCTCTGCAACCTTTTCTGATCGACGGATTAAAAAATGCCATTTCTATCGTTTTGCGAAACACCGGGATTATTGTTTGATCTGAAGGATTAGATTAAATTTCACCCGATGAATCCGGTCACTCTTGCTGAATCACCGAACGTAACAAATCACTTGGGGTGATCTACGGCAGAGGTGTTGGTTATCCACTAAATAAATGGTTCCAATTTAAACATCCAAAACATTGTGTTCTAATTTAATCTAATTAATTGTGACAGATTCCCTTGATTAATTTGTGTAATTCCTGATCGAATTTTGCTAAACTGCTACACAGTAGTCTAAAAAAAGTCTTTATTGATTAAGTAGGAGCCGAGTGGATAAATACATCGGGGTTGCCACCCAGGCGTCGCGAGTTCAATCCTGTTCTACTTCCACCAAGTCCTACATCATTGAACAAGTAACATTTTAGGTTTAGCTGGTAGTATAAGGTTTTCAAATATATTCAGGTTATTATTATTTGTAACTTAAATATGTTGGATGTCGATTTTTCTTTAAAAAATTATGTTGGTACCCATATTGAATTGGATATTATATCAACAGGAATTTTCATTTCATTCTTATTTCTTATTTTGGGGGTCAAAAGGGAATATCATGGCCTAATAAACAGTCTAGATCTCAATAGTCACACCTCACTGCAGCTGGCCTATCACAGCTGAAATATACAGCATACATATTAAAGACTACTTATTTGTGACCATAGACATAAAAAACTACAGACATGCCGATAACGGCGAAGGCAACAAACCATGTTGCGCGGAGCTATCATTAAAATATTACAATCATCTCCTTTAATTTAAACTGATTTATTTAATATTTTTTCGCATAAATAATTCAATTAAAATAATATATAGTAGGTACATTTTTATTTCTCCCTATGTGTAGTAGATACTTTTAGTATCGCCCTGGTTGCTTGAAATGACTTTAGTCGTATTTAGTGGCCGAATTTACTATTTGTCACCATTACCACCAGTCCGCAACCTCTTGAATATAATTAATTTATGTGAATTATTTCACACATAATTTAATTCATACAATTTATACTATTATTAACACCTTAAGCCATAATTTTTATACGGTTATAAAATGATATGCATCTTGCAAGAGTAGGCTTCGGAAAAAATCTATACTTTTTTGAAGGTACAATGATTTTGCCTAAAATAAATAAAAAATTTAATAAAATATATAATACCACGGAGGAATATGTACATAAGGTTATGAAAGCAAAATATACAGTTATTATTATATGTATATTTTAAAGTGCACAGGGTGATTCTCTATAAATTTATTTAAACTTTTATATCGCTATGCAACCCGTTGTGATAGTACTATTCGGTTCGGTTAGAAACGTACATTCAGACCCTGCACAGAAAAGTCCCTCAATGGATTGCGCTGCAAGCGTTACCTTAATTTAGCGAAATTTTCTTTTTTGTGCAAGGTTTGGTTATTTCAATGTTTTCTCGTGGCGGTCAATTTACGAATGATGTCGTCGTTTATTAAAAACATGCTAGATGTCCCCTGGTACCTGATTGTAACGCGGATCGCTTCCCACTCATAGAAATGATACTCAGATTTTGTGTTATGGCTTGTCTACTGTTTCTTGTATCTAAGTTTGGGACCCTTTCCTCTAACAGAAAGGCAATGTGCCCTGGCACAACTACCAACATCTCACAGCACACCGGTTGCGGGCACCGCAGTAAAGTACGTCGTTTACAGGCAGCCCCGGAACGCGGAGGTAGCGGGGAGGAGTACCTACTACTCCCACGCCCATGGACTCTCATAAACTCAGCATTTAATGAACATTATATTTCGGTCGTAAATATTTAATTAAATATTTAATATAACCTTTGGATGGCGGAGCCTCGAATAAAATTGAGCAGCCCCCTTTTGTTACGTTGTATCTTTTAATTTACATTTTTAATTAATCGATTCATATATTAGGTCTTTTCATTTGAGATAATTAATAACGTTGTTGCTATTAATTTTCCAGTTGAACAAACTGCACACAGCAACTAAATTCTCTGAAAACACACTCACTTAAAATGATATGTAATTGTTTAGAAATTTACATAAATCTCTTTGTAGGCTTCAGGGGCGGGTCTAGCCACTAACGCAATGCATTTCAAAATACATCTTTTGAGGAAGAATACAAGGCTATTTAAAATCAGCGAATGATATTTAAAACCAGTAGACGAGTGAAGACATGTGGACAACTGCAATAATAATAATAATAATATTTGGCTAATTTATATAGCGCCGTTTTCGTGAGAAATCACCTCAAGGGCGCTGTACAAATATATTTCTTAAATAGTTAATACTAGAACTACTGACTTATCTCTAAGATTTATATCTAGTGACTTACGACTAAGGCCTATAACTACTATCTTAACGACATATATACGAGTATTTACATATTTAGCAACTTACAACTAAAATTAATATTAACAATCTAATCTTACTTAACGCCAGAAGAAGAAGGAAGTTCCATTATATTAGGGTGTTTTATGGTTAGCTGGATATATATGTTAAATGAATGAAATTAGTGAATAAAATCAATATTCAATCTTAAACGCATTTAGATGATTCATCTGCCAATAATTAAACCGATTGACTTGTTATGTTCCCGCTGATATTGTCCATTGTCCATTGGTAGGCAAGTTAATAGAAAAATTGAATAAACGGAATCGCTAGATAATGTAACAATTACAGTATAAAAGATGAAAAAAAAAAATATATATATATGTGGATAGAATGACGGATTTATGGAAATGAGTTTCTGAAAAAGTGAGTTTTTAGTTTGGATCTAAATTCTGTTGGGCTGGTTATACATCTCAATTCCATAGGAAGTTTATTCCAAGCCTTAGGGCCGGATACTCCGAATGCACGATCACCAAACTTAGTGTTCGGATTTCGCTAAGGCTCTTTCAACCTTCCAATTGCAGATGATTTCGCTGATCTAAGACTTGACTGCCTTAGACCAGTATTTTCCGAAATGCATAGCTCAGTAATATACGGTGGCGCCATTTCGTTGATAGCTTTAAACACCATCCAGCATAGCTTGTACTGGATCCTTTCAGGACACTTCAGCCAGTGAAGATTTCGGAGGTGCTCCGAAATGTGCGAAAACTTGGGTACCCCGGTGATAAGCCTTGCTGCGGCGTTGAACACTGATTGTAGTTTATCAGTTTCGCATTTAGGAAGATTTGCATAAATGCCGTTGCAATAGTCAAGACGTGATACTATATATGAGTTCACAAGTAATTTAGTTGCCTCTGTTGAAAGGTTCCTACGAACTGACTTAAGTTGTCTAAGGTAGAAGAACCCCGTGCTAACGGTCTTATTTACCTGACTTTTTAAAGAAAGGTCTGAATCCAGATAAACTCCCAGAAGTTTGACGGTTGTTTTAGCAGTTACGTCGTTGCCGGAAATAGCGATTGGTGAGTTTTCTATTAAATGTTGGCGTCTGCTGCCCAGAGAAACTCCGTTTTTGAAGGATTTAGCTTAAGTTTATTTGAGGACATCCAGAGATTGATTGCTTCTATACACTCAGCTGTGCGAATTTTTAGGCCGTCGATCTCATTTGGTGAGCAGTAAAAGTATATTTGCTGATCGTCAGCATAACAGTGAGATAAAAGACCAAATGACTCGATAATTTTTGCGACGTCATTTGTAAAAAGAATGAAGAGAAGTGGACCCAAAACGGATCCCTGGGGTACCCCTGAAGAGAGTTTTGTGAAGTTGGACTGTTTATTTCCAACCTTTACTGCTTGCGAGCGATTGGATAGATAGGATTCTAGCCAATATTTGATGTTAGAATGTAAACCAAACGTTACTTCTAGTCTCTTAATGAGAAAGTCGTGGTCAATGGTATCAAATGCAGCGCTCATATCCAAAAGTGAAATAAGTGCTAACATACCTGACTCTATGGCAAGGGTTATATCTGACAGGACACGAAGTAATCCGGTTTCTGTTGAGTGGAACCTCCTATATGCAGATTGACGATTGGTGATTAATTTATTCAGATTTAAG
Organism: Hesperophylax consimilis; assembly: GCF_061612785.1. NCBI lineage: Eukaryota > Metazoa > Arthropoda > Insecta > Trichoptera > Limnephilidae > Hesperophylax > Hesperophylax consimilis. Next base: position 5,446,628 of record NC_142840.1, on the reverse strand, counting down.
TGGGAGATTATTTGAGAAGCCACAATTTTTTCTAGGAGTTTAGCTACGAAAGGCAGATTTGATACAGGTCGATAATTACCCAGGTTGTCAGCATTAAGTTGTGCTTTTTTAATAATTGGAGTAACTACAGCAGACTTAAGTGGCTCCGGGAAGTCACCTGTGCTTAGGGACTTATTAAACACGTGAACTAGGAAAGGGGATAACACGCTGCAACATTTCTTGAGAAGCCACGTTGGGATAGGGTCAAGAGTACATTGTTTGTTTTGCGAACTAAGGATCAACTTTCCTACTTCTTCCAGCGTTGTAGGTTCAAAAGATGACAGTATCCTTGTGGAATTGGCTGTAAATCTTGGCGGAGGGGCAGAAGATGTGGAGGCGCGTATGGTTTCTATTTTTTCACAGAAAAACTTAGAGAAAGCCTGCGGTGTAATTTCTGTAGCAGTTGGAACAGTATTACCAGCGATGATAGTTTTGACCGAGTTCCAGAGACGTCGTGGATTTTTCCGCTTAGAGTCAATTTTATTGATCCAATAATCTGATCTTTTGTCACTTATTCTGCTTCTGTACTCATTTTGTGCATTTATCCACTCATCTCGTGTAGTAACATCGGGGTTTCTTCTGTATGACCTCTCTAGTTTCCTCATTCGCCTTTTCTGGCTTCGGCACTCTTCGTCGAACCAGCCGTCAGACTTCCGAACTTTCCGCGTTTTCAAGGTGGTTGGAGCATATTTTATTAATAAATTTGAAAGAGTGGTGTTATACTCCTCGATGAGATCTGTCGTCGTCTTAATTTCCCAGTTGCTTTCTTTGCATAGAGAAGAATTTTTGAGATCTTCAAGGAAATTTTCGAAATTAAATTTACGCCATTCCCTCGATTCTATTGTTTTATATGACACTTTTGGCGGGTTGAAATGAATTTCGGTGCGGACAAGTCGATGATCTGATAAGCCTATATCACAGACTTTAGCGATCAGTGGTGGGCTATTACACATGGATACAAAAATGTTTATAATTCCACCAGCATCATGAGTTGGTTCGTTGACCCATTGCCGGAGTCCAAAACTATCCAGTAAGTCGATGAATTTGATAGCGTTGGGTGATGTCTCGCGCTCGAGGTGAATATTTATATCACCCGTGATGATGAGAGTTTCGGAAAGACCCACTGCCCATTCCAAAAAACACAAAAACTCATTAAAAAATTCTACACATATCGTTTTCGAACCGGGTCGGTACAGTGTTAATAGTATAAATGACGATCCCGCAGAAGAAACACGGCAGCCAATGTACTCAAATGTACTGAATGTACCATTTTCGACCCTGGTAAGCCGCAGTCCTTGTCGGGCTATTATCACGACACCCCCATGATTTACATGTGATATATTATTAGAGTGTTCCGTAGCTCTGGGTCGAGCCTGCTCCAGAACGACATACCCAAGAGCTTGAAGTCTTTTGATTGAATAAGATTCACTGTTTTCATGCCAGCTTTCTGTGATGGTGAGTATGTGGAGTTTTTGATCTTTAAAAACATCATCCACCTCCTCTAACTTGTTGTTCAGAGAACGTGCGTTCCAGGAACCCACCGCAAGCCGTCTGCTTCTAAAATTCACATGCCGTTCTGATCGAATTTTATTCAAGTTCAGTTTGTCACATTTATCAGAATCGCATAAGGCTTCAGAAGCTAGGATGCTCCGTTTGTCAGTTGGTATGACCACTTGAATACCCTGTTCTGATAGAGAGTTAATATTATTAGAGTTATTATTAGTTTTAAAGTCTTGTTCCTTCCTGCATAGATATTTTTTCCTGTTTTGTCCTCCACGACAACCCCGGTACCTAGCTTTTACATTTGGGTCACGCACAAGGTTGTACAAGGTTACTTTTGCGGCAACCAGAGGGTCCAACAATACACGTTTATTTTTAAAACTTAATAGTGTTGCCCGATTATACACAATAGTAGTGTTTATATTATGCATTGCATAACAAAGTAAACATCGTAAATCACTGCACTACAAACTGAACACTTGGGATTAGTTGCTGGGTCCAGCCACGTGCGGTATGCACATGTGTCCAGTTGACCATCGGATGGAAGCGGATTGTGTTTTAAGAAACGTGTGCAATGTGTCGGCAATTCATGAAATATCTTGTTTTCACTATTATGGATTACGGTTTTCTAACGCAAATGCTTGTATGATTGATATACTACAACTTTACTAATTTATTTATTCATTTAAATTTACACACAGTACAATATGTAATATACAAGATATAATTAAAATATTTTATGATTATTGATTATTGTACCTTATCAGGTCGAAATTATTGGTTCCTAACTAGGAAAATTGCCCGTTCCAAGAAACAAAAAAATATGTGAAAGTAAGTGTGTGATTTGTCTATGTCTATAATATATCTCATTAATGTTTTAATTTGTGATGTTTAATCGTTACAATCTTATGATAGAGTCGAACTTGAGCTGTTGTGTATGTTTCAATTGTGTATGAGCAATAATTAGAATAATGGAAGATATATATAGTGTGTGATTAGTCTATGTCTATGTATTACGTGACGTTTTTTAACATTTTTTCAGATTCTCCTCTGCCCAGTCCAATCAACCATTTAGTTATTATTGGGCCTATGTATGAGATATTAAAAGTTTTTATGTTTAATTCAGGGGGGATTTCGTTGTACAATTTAGGTCCCATGTATGTGTGTGTCTTTTGGTACTTTGCCATATTGCTCGTTGGGATCATAAGGTCATTTCTGGTGTGGCTTCTTGTGATGTGTTTATGGTCAATTTTATTAATATTGTCTAGATTTTTATGTACATGGATAATAACCCTTTTCATATAGTTTTGACGAACATCAAGTACATTAAATTGTTTAAAGAGCTCATCGCTAGAGAACCTATATGGTTTGCGCATTATGACTTTAATTATTGATTTCTGGGCCTTCATAAGCGGATCTAGAATTGATCTTCCTGATGCTCCCCAGCCAATGCAACCATACATTAAGAGGGGGTTGCACAGTCCGAAATATATTTTTCTTAGATCTACTCATCTAATTATGTTTCGCACTGCAAAGAAAATGTGAGTAAGTTTTCTTACCCTAGTTGTAAGATTGTCAATGTAATAATTCCACTTAAGATGATTGTCTATTATAACACCTAGGTACTTGATGTTTTTCACACATTTAAGATCTTCACAATTGCAGTTAGGTTCAGTATTATAGGAGTTACAGTCATGATTATGTGTTTTTATTGTGTGTGTTGTACTAGGTTGTCCCTTTATGGTTGAGCTGAATCTCATGTATTTGGTTTTAGAAGTTTTTCAGTGTTAGTAGATTTTTGTTGAGCCATTGTTTTATCACATTAATTCCACTTTCAGCAAGTTTGTGTGTGTCAGTCCAGTCATCTCCTTCAAAGATAGCTACCGTATCATCTGCGAATGTAATAATTTTACCACCGATTGGTAGCTCGCACAACTCATTGATATATTTTATAAATAGAAGGGGTCCCAATGTGGTTCCTTGTGGTACACCAAAGTTAGTGCCTAGTGAGTAATATTAAGTAATAAGTAGTAATATTGCATCGGTTCAAAAGAAAAATACCATTTTTATACATTATACAGCTTTCAGATTACTTTTTTTTTCAATTATTAAGCCCATTAATAAGATGTTATGAATATAAACACGTTAATCACAAACGTATAAGGAAAATTTCACAGCACTAAAATCATACGTTGAACATTATGAAGGGATGCTTGAATTTTATGTTTATCTGTGTTTGTTAAATTTAAAATTTATCAAAACAACAAAAAAATCATACTGTTATTGTTAAATCTAGTCATTATAAGCCATGTTACAGAAATTTAATGATGTCCCTAAACTAATTATCTCAAATTTGTAGAAATATCAATAGAACAATTCTCAGGTTTGAAATTAGAATATCTAAACATAAAGAATACCTTTAAATAAACACTTTGTTGGTATTATAGTTTTCATAAAATGTCTACTAGAATAGAATATATTTTGACCTCCAAAACAATATAATTTTCACCAAGAAGCTTTAGAAAGGGTTGAAAATAGTTTTCTTAATTATAAATTTAGTTTTACTTCAAATAAGACTCACAATTTGACTACTAATTGAATTGAAACACACAAATTATTTGAATCAATATTATTTTATAATATTTTAACAGGAGTAAGGGTATCTAATTAGTATAAAATAAAGTCGCTATCCGCGTCTGTCTGTTGTGCGCCTAGTTTTTTGAAACAACGCAACAGATTTTGATAGAATTTTCACTATCGTTTAGAGAATTTGAAGAATATTGATACACTATAAATAATATTCAAATTATTTATTAGTTCACAGCTTAATTTACAAACCAGTCAACTCAGTGTGTGGGAAATTTATAACATAGAGCAAGCGTTTTAGAGTAATTTCACATTTTAACCATTAAACATTAAATTACATCAAGATTTTTCTAATTAATAAAAAACAGAAAAATGGTTGTTATCAAACATTAAATAATATTGTAATTTTTTAATATCCAGTCTGTGTTATAACATACATTTGGCGCATGCGAAGCCGTTTTCATACATAAGTTGGCTGGTAAATCGATAAATTACCCCTAAAAAATCCTAGGGTTTGTAAACAAGTATTTTGCAAGTCATGTATCTTGATAATCGATTAACATTAAGCTAAAGACACATTACGCTACACGTATAAACGCTTTTTTTGGAGGGGCCTATACATATTATATGTCAATTATGTTATAATTTTCCTCAGGAGAGGGGGTTAAATCGAATTTGAGAAATGCCGCGGCATATCATTTCTTTCTATGGGATCTATAACCTTGACAGATGACAGCTGCGTGATCACAACGCTCCGTTCATTAATATAAAAGTCACATTTATTTATTTATACTGGTATTTTACAGATGTTCTCACTTACGTGAGAACTATCCACATCATTTTCAAATATCGCCTGGCTAGCAGATTATGGCGTATCATCGTCGCCACGCCCACTCTTATAACATATCTTTCAGGTGTGATATGTATACGTGGGATTGTGTGGTGAGGTATATTGAATTTAAAATGATTTGGTGCGCATAGCGTAATGTGTCGCCCATATTAGGCGTGCAACGCAGCTGTGTAATTTGTGTTTGCCTTTTTACGAAAGGAAAACGAAGTATTAAATAGAAGATCTGTATTCATGTATCAATGTAATGGCTAAGCGAATAGGCGCTGCAAGTAGGTCAGGCATTGAACGGATTTATGAAGTGATATTGGATTATTACATACTGGTGCGATGGTGTAACCCTCCCTAGTCCCAGTCTCACCCTCGTACCACTAGCTGAAGCTCCTATATACCATCAAGCACCAGCCACCAACTAACACTGGAGTGGCAACAGGTCTTTACAGAACAATGAATGAATAATAATCCGCTTTGTTTGCTCACTGAGGGTTGTGAGGCCATTACTCGCTAAACCCGTAGCCCAATTCACTAATGAGCTGGCTTCGATGAGCCACAAACTGTAAATATACACCGGACGAAACTTTATTAATATAGTCTCAACCATTAACAGTAAACTTTGATAAAAAAAACAATGTGAATTTATTTTAAAATGTGCTTATTTTACATAATACTAATAATTATGTTATTATTAAAGTAAGATTTTAACGCTGAAAGTATTTATAAAATAATTACATCAGGATATATATTAAAATTTAAGTAATTTAATGTTTTTTGTTGACAAAAAAATAGAGCTCTCTCTGTACTAGAAATACCGTTTGATTGAACACCGTAAGTAAACATTAGATATGTAAAATATAAGGAATTATTAATGAATAAAATAATTTTGGTACCTACTTTATCATTTGTCTGTCGATGTGATTTATATTTACTAATTCTAATTTTGAATATTAAATATTCATTGAACTTATATTATTGCACCTACAACCGAGATTAGTGTGTTTATTGAAAGAATGTCGTTATAATGCTTTTAAAGGAAGTAACTTAGCACTAAAGATTTTTAATATGTTTCATTTATAATTTTCTGGAAGAGAAAGGAAGAATGAAAAAAATCATTTCAAAATATAAACTTTACATAGATGATATAGAACGTATCCAAAACAAATTTATAAAATATATTACCTAAAATTCAACTATAAGTTTGAGTTTTTTTGTTATATGTTTTTGGGGTGTTATGCCGTGTTGCGCTAACTCCTTCTTTAGCCAACGTTTCGGACAACATTGCAGTGTAACAGCGCAACACGGCATAACACCCCAAAAACATATAACAAAAATACTTTTAGCCGTGAAAATCTTAAATCATATTATAAATTTGAGTGTACATTTGAAACTTTGCAGCGAAGAGCTGACTCAATATTTATACACAGAATTTTAAACAATGACACTTCCGAACTTCTGTCCTTTATTAACTTTAACATACCTGAGACGTACACGACATACAGTGCTATTTCACATGCAGTATCTAATTTGCCAATTAACCGAGCTCTTCATACTCTAAATAATATTTGTCTTAACTCTAACCTTGACATTTTTTCGGATTCACTGCCCAAATTCAAACGAGGCATCATTTCAATAATTTAAATTGTTCAATGCGCATACATATAGACACACAAACAATCACACATAAATTACACACGTCACACACACACCTATATACTAGACACGTCACCTGGTAATGGAATAAACATACCACTTACCAGACATTACAAGGAAATATATCATAGGTACCCAACATGAAGTATCTTATTCCTATATATCATCTCTGTAAATCATGTACTTTTGTTTCTACAATATAAAATAAAATAAAACAGTTTGTTGGTTTACGAACGCATATGCGATTCTAGGCTATGATCTTTTTTGGACTTTTATCGCGTACCTTCGTTGAGTAATACAGTATGAGTTAGGTTCTACTCGTATTGTATCAATAAACGTATGCTGATGAAGGTTATAACGGCCTACTGAAGTTCATTGAAAATGTTTTTTTACACATAATCATCTAATTAGTTTTCCTATGTTACAATAATATAATCATCTAATTAGTTTTCCTATGTTACTATAATATAATCATCTAATTTGTTTTCCTATGTTACTATAATATAATCATCTAATTAGTTTTCCTATGTTACTATAATATAATCATCTAATTAGTTTTCCTATGTTACTACAATATTATCATCTAATTATTTTTCCTATGTTACTATAATATTATCGACTGTTTGTAATTTTGTTCACAAATTCTAAAAAATGATGGTGAAAAACCCTTGTGTTTCATCTCACCTCTACATACGATAAGTATATATTAATTGTTCAGTCGCATCATCTACAATTTACATCTCTTCTGAAAAAGCAGTTTATTATGTACATTAGGCTGGAGCCACAATGCATTGAACTTTTTTTTTGGATTTTGGGTCAATACCCAAAGCTTCTACCGAGAGAAAGCCAGTGAGATTATTTGTTTTTATAACATAACGCAAGAGCATATGGTTATAATCATTCACATTTTAAGTATTTTTCGAGAATGTGGATGATATAAAGTAACTTTCTTTTGCTATTACAATTAATTAAAGCGAAAATAGTGATGGAAAAGCAATTGCATCCTCTGTTTGCCTCCTTTGCGCCCCGAATAATTCAATTATGCAAGCATACAAAAATAGAAAAGATTTTTGTATCACATCAATCAATCAAGTAACTGAAATTTTAAGACCATAGTGTTTTTACTATACGTAAATAATATACTCGGTATATATATTTTTTGAAATTTTTGATTAAATGGTGGTAAGTAAAAGGTGTTTGATTTTCATATAATTAAACGCCAAAAAGTAATCTTGCACTTATTGAAGAAGTTTATAATTTCATATCAATTTGACACCATTCGTTAAAAAACGCAAAACTTATTATTTCTGCATTCATTAATGAATGGTTGCCGAATAAAGACATATGCATAAAACAAATGGAAGTATTTTTACTAGAATGTGGATGATAAACCGCAACCTTTTTTGCTATTGTAGGTACTACTGGCATTGGAATTTTGCTCCACGCCAATGTACATATCCCATGAATTCATCGGTTCCATGCTAAATCAACACAGTGACAATTCAACACACTTTTAAAAAGTGATATTGAGTCATTAGAAACCTAACTTATCTAACCTAACCTACTTAAACCAGTTAATAAAGTTTTTTTTCATCACTTTCCATGACTTTATATAACTTTTAAAGATGTGATGAATTATCATTGTGATAATTTATCTGGTCACCGAATTCATCAACACATATATTGATATGTATCATTTTCAATATTTATCTTGTTAAATCCGTGAAATAAGTTTTTTTGGCCACGGAGCCTTGTTCTGAGAAAAATTAGGTCAAATCAGCGTGCGATTTTTTCGAACTGAAATTGTGAAGATAGATCATCATTTTGTCTGAAGCCTTGAAGGAACTGTCTTACTTCGATATTGTGAATTTATCAATATAATCATACAACATAAGGTGTTCCAAAACCAATGATCTGGATATCTCATGTATTGAACGTGTAATATTCATTAAAACATCAATTAGATAATAAACAGGACTATGAAATGCATAAGATTTGATTAATTTTAAACGATCAACCACTCTAACTCCAACTGAATTAAGTGAAATCATTTCAATGGCCTTATTAACTGCATGAAACGTTACATATAATATTTAAAAAGTTCTTCATTTAACAAAATATGATCAAGTTAGGACGGGTTGTTTCAGAGGATTTGAACAATTCTTCAAATTAAAAAGTTCTGTTATTATTTCAGTTCTATCAAGCAACTAGCCTAAAATGAAATAATAACAGAACTTGATAAAATTTTCATAGAACCCGAAAATGAACGTTGAAATTTGATGAATTGTTCAATTTCTGTGAAACAACCCATCATTAGAATAAATATTTCAATAATTCATTAAATTTAAAGTATTTATCCATACCCCAATGAACAAATTAATTATCATTATTTAATTAGATTACATGGAAATGTTTATTTCCGATACCACAAATTCGTTTTGAAATTCCATCGCATGAAATTTTAATTTCAAACCTAAACATTTATTTAGCCTATAATTATTGTTGGTTTCCACCAATTTATTTGATACTGGGTAGATAACTGCTTAGAATGTCTAGATGTTTCTTAACTTGTCAATGTCCTAATTTTTATTTTGATAGCAGAAGTCGTCGAAGGTAGTAAAGTCTCAATATTCTAGGATATGCGTAATCAGAGCATTGCATAAATCGGTATGGTGAACCGGATAAACTTACAAAACAACATTGATAAAATGGGTTTTTTAAATGACAGACCTGTTGTACCAATCATAGTGCATCGGAAGGCGTGGTAGTATAAAAAGAACACTGCTACCAACAATCCGGAAACGTATGCTAGCAATTCTACGTTATCCGAGCTCGGCTAATAAAATCATAAAAACATTGTTTCATTTTGTCAGTTTTGCCCAACAAAGGCTTGAAAAAGCTATGTATTGTATCGTGTTGTTTTTTCGAATGAATTCCAATTTTGCTCCTGGGTTCGGCTTTATCAAAACTATTTAATGTCATGGATATTTTTGATTCTGTTCTTTGAAAAGTAAACAAAAAATGCATGGTTATTTCGAGGCAATACACACAAGTGCGATATTTACACACTTCAAAACGAAGTAATTCTCTTATCATTATCCATGTTAAACAGGCTAAATATTACATTTTTTGGCAAATATAAATATATCCGCCCGTTAACACAATAATAGTTACCTAGTTAATTTGACAGTTAATTAACTTTTGTTCCTCATATAAATGAAATAACCAACAAGGCCATGAAATGCCTGGGGTTCATTCTGAGGACGATAAAAGAATTTAAAACAATTAATTCCTTCAAATTGCTTTATACTGGGTTGGTAAGAAGTAATTTGGAGTAAAACTCAACAATCTGGGCTCCATTTTATAAGACTCATCAGCAAAAAATCGAAAGAGTACAACATAAGTTTCTAAGGTTTATTAATTACACACTTGGAATACCAATCGAAGAACTTAATTATACATGTCTAATGGAATTACTAAACCTAAGCGATTTAACTACAAGACACACAGTGAGTGACTTAGTTTGCCTTTTCAATATATCAAATGGCAACCTGGACGCCCTCGATTTAACGAGCTTAATTAATTTGCGTATACCTACCCGTGATACCCGTTTAAATGCTCTATATTTTGTTACCAAATCTGCCAATAATTACTTCGTAAACTCTCCAATTCAAAGGCTTCATACACTTGGAAACAAATATAGTTTAATCGATGTCTATCATTTCCAATCGGTTTCCAAATTTAAAACCAAAATATTAGAACTTTTAAAATAAAACAATAAACATCTAGCTATTGCACCTCTTATTGAATTATTTCCCCAAGATTGACAAAACAGGCTTCTACCTACAAACTATCATGTTTAGATTTGCTTTTTGCTTGGTTTTATATGTCTAATAGTGAATGTTATATTATTGCTTTACTATTCTAAATATATAATCTTCACAATATTTTTTTATTATAAAATATGTAAAATGGCTGACCGATCGCCCTAGATTTAGCAGGCCACTTCAACCAGTCAAACGCAGTATATCTGTTAACAATACTGCCAATAGTTCTAACTCAAAGGCCTCATACACTATGTGTCGTATTGTATCATGTTACTGCTGCCACTACCTAGTATTTACATATAAACTTTACATTTCTTATTAACTAATTTAAGTCTGTATAACTTAGGAGTAGGAATATTCTTATTTTTGTACTATTTACTTGTGGTTATAATATGTCAAATGGATATGGTTATATGTATTTTTACTATTACTTTTGTGAACTTGCAATCTTCAGAATATCATTTTTTATGAACTATGTATGTAAAAGCCCAATGGGCGTATAAATAAATAAATATAATAAGCCCTGATGAAGCTTGAGATAAGCGAAACCCGGTTGGCTGTCATTATTAATTCAAATAAAAAGTGGTGTCTTACAAAGTGTGTTTTTTTCAATTAATATACAATAATTTGCATTCAAACCTACTTAATCTACTTTCAAATACAAACTAAAAATGATGGGAATGTATTTAATTATTTAAAAATTGAATAGCTATAAAAATAGTTTAATTTATTTAACGTTTGCGGACTTTTACCGTTCAGTTGCATAAATGCTCCTCATGTTCGGGAGTTGGTTTTTTTTATTACTGCCATCAGTGCATCCACAATTTTAATTTTTTTTATGGAAATACCGCACAAGAGTCTTAACTGCGCCCAACCGTCTGAAGCTAGTGAAATTATGGCACACCCAAATGGGGTACGTTGAGAGCTAGAAGGTAGCAGGAAGGAGAAGGAAGGTGATGGAGTACCTGGCTATTCGAATCTAGTAACCAATCATGGCTAAAGCTATTTCAAGAACCTTTTTAATTCTGAATGGTGATCTTACACCAGGGAAATAATGAGAGTATCTTCCATTTTGGAACATGCCGCAAGTATACGATATGTTATTTTTAATTAATAATTTATGAAATAACGCGAATGAAATAAAAATAACTTGTGCACGTCGGGATTTAAACCCGCGACCTTCGGCTTGCTAGTCGAGAGCCTTACTTATCTACCACGGAGACCACGTGATAAAATTGAACGTTCATCTCTCTTGTAAATCTTCTTGCCGTATCAGGTGTCTACCTACTTTACGTAGGTACAAGCCCCTGAGCGGTAGTTCCCTAGAGCCAACATTTACAGCCCACTCGTACCTTTAATCCTGTACCTTGACTTCTGCTCCTGAACAATAACAATCACATTAATACAGAGCAATAAAGTGATATTTCACCCCAAGTGTGCTTAACACCAATAAATTAACCAATTTTACACAATATACACTTGCTTAGATAATCTACAGGGTTCGGCAAAACAGACAGTGAAGTTTTGAAGGGCTATTTAAGAAAGTGGCACAATTTACAGAAATAGGGTTTATGTTATTTTATTTGATACTTCCTGCCGTGTTATGCATCATGCCCTGAAGATAACATCAAAAAGATGATGGCATTCAGCAGCGATACATCGAAGAAGAAGATTTAAGAAGTTTTCCGCCGTATTTTGGCATATCTCGACGGGTATTGCGGCGATTTTTTGCCGAATTCGATCATTGAGATCTTCTTACATGTGAGACCTTTTCCTTTTGGTAGCTCGACAGGAAGAAGTTGCAAACTGCAGACGGAAGACCCGATAGGTGTCGATGAGAGAACGGCCATTTTCAAGAAACATTCAAACCGCGAAGCCTCGGTGTTTTCCAGACCAAACCATGGTCACGACTAAAAATGGCACAACCCTCCCGATACAAGATTCCCCTTCCAGGTTAAAACCCCACCACGCGGGATGTACCAGCCCTTCAAAAGTGCACTGTCTGTTTTGCTGCACCCTGTATTTAGTGGTTTTCTGCTTAAAATATCTTCTACAGTGGTTCTACATACCTACAGTATTCTACAGTCTATATCAGAATATTACAGCGTCTATAGTACAAACATAAAATTTACGATCCCCATTTGACCTTAACCTCATCAAAGCCATGAAAGTAATTAGTTGATAACACTTTTTTCACAAAGCCTCGTAATTTTGAGTTAACGAAAACGTGATGGTTTTATGCTGTGCTAGTAGTAATTATTCACATATTACATTAACTCAATTTTCTTAAAATATATATATTTTCAAATAATCATACAATGTTGCCTCTATCCTATTTATTTTGATAGCTAAAAACTGCCTGTGCATATAAATTACAGAAAAAATTCAAAATTTCATTGATTGAAATTGACGTAACCAGTAGAACACACACTCCTCTTCTATCCACAAGCAAATACGATGGAAGAGCAGTTTAAATCGTAAGATACAAAATAACTCATTGTAAAACCTAATGTTATATAATAAAGTTTTATTAATATAAGAAAACTTTCTGATAGGTATTGTTAATTTATTAAGAATTTCTTGAAATTATTCGTAATCCGGTTAAAAACGGGATTTAACCTTTAACGAAAGAAATTGATAAGTTTCCACATAAAACTTAAAAAAAAAAACTAATATTTTTTCATCATGTCCAACATTTATGCACATCGTCATAATATATTATTACGACAAAATCAGGTGGATGAGTACGTGTTTCGATATTATTATGAATGTACTAACACTTTATCAAGAAGCGGCTATCAGTCCCATTTTTAATAGGCTTACCAATAATTTGTAGAGATGTAAAAAAAAATGCATTACACATTATTCTCCGCGCACAGTAACGAAAAAAAATCCGGACATGTGTGCAATTCTAAAATGTGTTATTAAAGCTAACTGTTTGAGAATTTTTCCTTCATTTTACCAGATTTCTCTTTTATAAATAAGGTAATTGTAATATTGAATCTTTACAAGATTTCACCTTTTAGGTTCAGGTAATGGGGGTAGACCTAACTGTTGAATCGAAGTAATACCTACTTAACTTATTGAACATTCTGAAATGCGTGAGCATGGCTATCATATCCTTAAGGGTAGCCTTTATGGGAGATAATAAAATTATACTTAACTAGGTACGTGAGAAACTTGGTTTTTCTGAGCCAATGGTATTGCTGTTCGACATTTTTTTTAATGTTCAGTAGGAACGTAATAATATTTGGTTTTAATAAAAATTTTCATCCAAAAAATAGGTTGTAACATTTTAAGAACGTTTTAAAAAGTGCTATGCTTTATCTGCAGTATGTTCGATTCAAATTGATCTACAGCAACGACTAACGAAAATACCCGTTTTACATGACACCTTTTTTCATCCAGTTGGTCAAATCGGGACGAAAAAAGGGATGTGTTTTACTATGTTATTATCGATTTATTATATATTTTATCGATTTATTATATATTTTATGATATTGTCGATTTATTATTTATGATATTGTCGATTCATTATGTATCATATATATCGTGGTATTATCGATTTTCGTACAGTTTAAGATGGCGGCCATTTTTTGACATCTGCCATCTCTCATTGGCGTTTATTCATTTTCACATTTAAAATATTAATAAAAAGACTTTAATTTATATTTTTATCTGATTGTGAATGCGTATTTGCATCTGCCATCTCTTATTATTTTACGTAACTATAATTACGTGAACATGTTGTATTTTATTCAGTTTTACAATTAAAATATTAATAAAATGTATTTGTTACTGATTTTGAATGTATATTACTGTTAGGTATTTTAATTTTTTGGTGATTTGACCATTTTTTGAGAAAATAATACACGAGGACTTTACATACACACTGTTAACTCATAGATTGTAAGAAATCTACGTGTGTTTACTTAATATTGTAACATACTTTTCGATCAATGAACAGAGACAAGGTTGTAAGAGCTATTGCTTTATTTTCTGCACTGCTGTGTTTTGGGGGTTCCACTTCATATATTATACGAATATCGTACCGATCAAAATACGATGATCAGGTAAGCAGTTTTGTCAAGGCATAGGTACATATGAAAATGATTGTAATAAAGGTTCAAAGACGAATGGGTAAACAAAAAAATCCATTGAATAATGACCAAGCACGTTAAAAAGCTCGTAAATGACGGTGAAAGATGCTTAGGGGTTATGTTATGTTCAAGGTATTTTTTGACGATATAGTACCGTCTTTAAATATTATTTCTTTTCTTCTGGCAACTATGTGCACTGTATATGAAAATAATGATAAGTATTGTTTAAAGCAGGTATAAGAGAGCATGGCATACCAATAAAAAATTCTTTCCAAATAGTAACATAAACATGGCTGTCCAAATGGCGGCAACGCCAGACCGTTTCGATGGTTATTATTCAGTGGATTGTGACATTTTATTGACATTTGGTGGAAACAATAATTATTACGTACTTATCATAACCCATGCCGTAGAAATAAAATTCATTGTTGTTTGTACAATACTGTATTTAAGTATCATATTATATTTTTCTGGTAAGCCTAGAACTTTTCAATTTTCCAAACGTGGATACATAATTTGTTATACTATGTGTTTTTTAATTCATAACCTTATAAACATAATAATTAAACAATAATAAAATAAACAAATATATTAAAGCCTACCACACAAATACAGGATATTTTTCCCTTGTACCGCGAACATTAAGAAATTATAACATAATACATGGCTCTAATAATGAAATAGACATTTTTAATGACCAATTAAAACACTTCAAAAAAATGTATTACCTTTAATCATATTAAGCTGATATTGTGATGAAACCCTTTATTTAATGAGAAGCAACATTGTACCTACCTAATCAGTGTCTCGCCAGTACAGGTGTGACAATAACAAATCGTTTATGAACATATTTGTATTAACTTTTACCCATTCTTATTTGTTATTTACTTCTGCATATTTAGCTTATTCATTTTGTTACTATTTTTGTTATTATCATTTTGTTATTATTATGTATTTAAACATCCATGTTTGTAAATTCTTGAGCACCATGCCTGTTTTATGTACTTAAATAAAAAAAATAAAAAAAAACGTAATTATACCAACATATTTTGTTGTGAGCACTGCGTCATTTATAGAATTACATTCAATGTTCTTTTTACGAAAGTATTTTGAACACAGAAGAGATCTTGGTTGACTTCCAACCCTGAGTTTGCATAGCTTTGAAGCACATTTTTTGCTGCTAGGTGTACCGCTTGGAAAAATTAAAAGTGCACTTATATCACAAACATGTTATGGATATTCCCATGAAAATGGAACAAAAAAGATCATAACACGACATGAATAGGAACATTCACCAGTTACGGAAGTTTTAACAGTTGGAATGGTGAGTTCTTGATATTCCATTCTTAAAGTGTAACAAATGAAATTAAATAATTTCCTTTTTTATCTTAAATTTATAATCTTAATCACAAGTATATTATGATACATCATTGAATGGTGCTTTATTAATTTTCCGACTTTGTGTCCGGGTTAAATCTTCCACAAAGGAAAACTAAACCCTTACACACACTTTTCCACAAATGATCATCTAGTCAATCCACATTATGCAAGTGCATTATATAAGCATAATAAATAAAAAAATAATAAAAAAAACAACACGTCAAATCACCAGAGATCAATTGGGAAAATAATTCACCGACTCCAGATATTTTCATATCCAACTTCTAATTGGACCTTTAAATCCTACTGATCCCTCAATATAAATATTTAAAAAAATATTTCGTAATGCTACACGAATTAATTTATTTAAGTAAGTTCTAAGAATTAAATTTATAAAGGTGTTATCATTGGTACAGTTAAAAATAAATTGTTGAGCCTAAATATATTAGCCCGGGTCGTGCCGCATTTTTGCTGAGCCTCTGTATTTTCATTTAAATTTGGTTGGTTTTATGTTCTTAAAGAATAAATCTCTCGGTGAATAGAATATTAACTCACAACATACTTAAATATCGTACTCTAAAACATGTCTAAACGATCAAATAAACTGAAATTTTCTTGACAGGAATGCTTCCATAAAATTTCACTTACCTGGAAATGATATTCCTGCCATTATTTTATTCTAAAAGCTGTTGTAATCGTTTGTTGAATACTTATGCGGCATCTTGAATGTATATTAAATAAACTTAATATTGTTTTAGCCAACTGACAGTTCAAAAAAATGGACTATCGAAAATGGCTTCGACACGTCATACTAGACAAACAATTGAAATTTCATAATGTAGTTTTAAAAGAAAACGTAGGCGATGATATTATTCTAGTCTCTGTCTCACAAGACAGGATGGCAAGAGAAGAGTGCAACTATGCAATGCTAATAAGTAATCTATTTGTTTTTTCATTCTGTGTTATAAAGGGCACTTCATCTCTTTATTCTTTATTCGATGATCGTCAGATATGCAGATCGCTGTGTACTAAATGTGAGCTTTAAAAAATGTCTCTGTGAGACCAATGGACCTTAAATCATAGTTCGAGCGTAAATAACGCTCATTTTTAAATAAATGGAATTTTTATTGAAGATTTTACACTCATGATAATTTTATTGGTCTCCTTTCGTGACAAAGGTTGAACACCTTATATAATACATATATTTTTTTCCCTAAGAGACCAAAAACCAAAATTTATTTCCATAGACATTTTATCGCATATCCAAATCCTTTAGTCATCACAATCAGTGTTCCATAGAGTCTATGGACAAAGGAATAATAATATTGATGTGGGTCCTGGAGAGCCCAAATAGTCCGATTTTCAATCCAGAAACTATTTCTTATCTCGGGGTGTTATGGGTTGTGAGCATTGAAAGTACAATGCTGACGCGGATATTAATTACGTACCATTTTTAAAATGTACACATTTAGGTTGCCTACAGTAAAAAAATAAATTTAGTGTTCTGAATTAATAAAATAAATTAACTTTACCTTCGCTTCCAAAAAGCGTTCCGAGTATTATTTTTCTGAGATAAAATGATGATCTTTCCGATAGTTACACTCCGAAATCAACCAGCCTAAATTACTTCACAAAAAGCTCTTTAGCTGTAATGTGAAGAAAATCATTTCGCTAGCTGTGGACATCCCTTCAATGTCATTATATCTCCCCCACTGAGCAAGCTGTAATTCTTAAAAGGTTCCAAATATACGCGTGGTCATCTTTCGAAACGAAAAGTCAATTTTATCACTAACCGATATTTGATTTCCCCCCACGACTTCCCGAGGAAATCTCACTCAAGTATAGAAGAATAAGACATCTTGGAGGTGTATAAGGAATGATTTTATGTGACGTCTATTCCGTGAAAACGATTCTCTCCCCGAAACATCCTCTCCCTCGCCCTACCCGAGAACACGAACATTAGATTTTATATAACTTGAAATGAACGCGAATGAACGTCGGCCGACAGGACTAGAACTAGTTCTCAGTTCCCTCCTACCCTCCCTCACCTACCACCGCCTACCACCACCCAACCACCACCCACCTCACAAGCTCCTGCCGACCTTTCACTGACTCTGGTTTTATCTCCCATTTATTTGAAAGCTTTTTCTATCCCAGTGCGATTTAGTCTCTCTCTTACCTCTCTCTCTCCCCTCCGCAGTTTCTTCAGAGAACGCAATATACTAAGGAGGATAATCTGTTTGTACAAGATTACTCATATGAAAAAGGACGTAGGAATTGTCTTATGGAAAAATGATTCTTTATTTTCAAGTGCATTGGAAAGTATTTCTCTCGGAAAAGCGGATAAATAATTAACCTCCGCGCTTGAAGAGTTCTGGGAAATTTGTGTGAATATTCAAAATATGCGGCTGTTCAACTTTTGAAGGGCTACAAACTTTTCTTAGCTTTGAGGAATGTAAGAAAAAAGTCTGAATTATTTGGGGTTGGAAACAAGGTGTATAGTAAGTAGCGTTCTGTTGATTATACTGTGAAAACCTTTAACGCCGTTATGATGGTGATTTTTAAATTCATTTATAATCGGACGGGGAATATTTGATGGAACTTTCATACTTGTAACGACTGATGAAAGGGACACGTTAAACAAACATGGATAGTATATGTATAGTTCTACGAATGCAGAAATACATTGTCCAAATCAATTATCAATCGGCTCTTTACGACGTGACATACGACACGTGTGTAACGTTATGTGTCCCTTTCAACAGTTGTTACTAGTTATCAGCCATTTTTGAAAGTTTCATCAAATTAATATTCCCCGTCCGATTATAAATGATTTAAAAATCACTTCAATATTCGAATGAGATGTGAAAATTGTATTAAAAATTATGATAACGTTGCCCTGACCCGTGAAAAATCACGAGATAGTTGGAATAGTCTGAATTCCGGACAAATCAATTTCCATTTTGAAAATGACAATTAAAATTATTATTTTATATAACGTTTCTTTACCGCTTCACACAATCAGTTTTAATTTTGAAAAGGACACTTAAATTCAATTCAAATTTGATTTCATTGAACCAGAGTTACACGGACAGACACACATACGAAATAAGTATTTTTGATAATAATATAAGTAGTATTATTTATCTTAATTTGAATGGATTGTTTTGTTATAAGTGATGGCTTATCTTTTCGCACGTAACTCTGTCAGAGTTTGTTTTCTCACAGCGAGTAATGCTCCCTTTATAAAAAAATATAACATTTATACAAAAAGAGTATTCGTTCATTCAGTAGGGCTTAATTTATGTATGGTTCGTTTGTGAGTCGGATCGTAAAGGCATCAAATTAATTTTTATTTATTGTTTAATCCCTATCTTAATTTCAAATAATATATAATATCTACATTCCCAATAAGTTTGAAAACAAACAATGTCAAAACATATTCTTTTTTTATTATTAATTGTTTGTGTTGATTATAAATTTAGTATTTTCGTCAGTTCCCCGAAAACAATATCCATTGTTTGAAGTAGTTTTCTGTGAAGTTAAATTTCACTTGTCATATTATTTCTATTGGACTCAGTCTCATAGCGCTCTACAGAAAACTCCATCTCTTTTCATGAATGGTCTCAACTTCTGTCGAAAAAAATATTTTTAAGAAACTGCTGATTCAACACCGATGATGATGTCTTCTGGGAGAAGTTTTCTCGACACAGCGGCATAATACTACTTGAAACTTCTGAGGTTTTATTTGCTGACAAACTAGACAAGTTATAAACTATTTTTTGTTGTTGAATTTCTTAGGTTGTTCGGGTTTCCTATTTAGTAAATTAAATATAAATTGTAGCTCTGCCTTCTAATTACTTTCGATTCCGTCGAGTGCCACCTATACAAAAATGTAGTGTCTTGATCTATATCTTAGAAATCAGAAGATAAGTAGATTCTGGAAATTTATGCGTATAACATATTTTTTAAAATTAATTTTATTATTAAAAAATACCGATATCTTTTGAGATCTCTCGATAACTTTAGGCTTTAAGCCTTTTAACCTAGACAACCTTAATCATTAGAGGAATGAATTCTCATGTATGAATATAACTGAACAGTTACTTACCTACGTCATTAAAAGATCTCAACGCATAAATTACTTTGTTTTCATTACACCATCTAATTAATAAAGTATAAAATAATTTGTAAACCACTTAGAACATTAGAACGTCAAAAGACGTAAATATGATAATAGCGGTCAAGACATTAGAACGTTTTTTCACGTAAACGCGCGAGATTTTACGAAAATTGATTTATTTCCATCACTAGTATACGGATTGCCATGATTTAAAAACCAGAGTATTGATAATGAATAACGCTACGCGTCTGTATTCAAGAATATCTATGGAACGTAGAGGTGCATTATCTAAGCCGATTGAAACTGTCAAGATGTTCGTTAATAATTTATTGCGTTTCTAAATAATTTATTAAAAATATTTTAGTTTGGACGGTTAATATTTTGAGGTCACTAATAGTTTTTAAATATATTTATTCAATATATAAAGTATCATTCCTTTATGCTACTCAGAAAAAAGTACATTTTCAAGGTTTTGAAATAATGGTAAGCGATTTTTACATATGTTTGACGTTTTCATAAAATGTATATTTAGAAACGCAAATATTTACGTACACAATGCGATAATGGATTTTATAATCTTTTCAAAACATTTTTTAGAATGAGGCTACGTTTTCCAAAACGTGAGTTATGAAGATTTTAGTAAAACTCGTAAATAACACAAAAATTATCACGTTCTGACAGTTCTCAAAGGGACACATAATAAATAAAATTCTATGTTTGAGAGTTAATTAACATTTACAAGACATTCATAGATTGAATCACCATACAAGGCAACTGCCTGTTTCATGGTGACCAATACATTATAGTTATTTTATAAGGTACAATATAATGTAAGATTTTGGATCTTACAAATAAATGTGTTTCAAATCCAATACAACTGATACCCAACCTTTAATGTAGAGTAATGGTTATTTTTGAGCTGCACAAAATCTAAAACACGCCCATTGATAAGGGGGTAAAAATGTTAAAATTATGAATATATGTAGTTTTGATTAGATGTTGTTTTGAATAGATGTAGTTTAGAATAGATGTTGTTTTGAATAGATGTAGTTTAGAATAGATGTTGTTTTGAATAGATGTAGTTTTGAATAGATGTGGTTTTGAAGAGATGTAGTTTTGAATATATGTAGTTTTTAATAGATGTAGTTTTGAATAGAAGTAGTTTTGAATATATGTCGTTTTAAAACAAATTAAATCGGTTAAATTGGTTGGTTTATGTGTTTAATTTTAATTAAATACACGAAGAAAAATGACTATGGCTTTTTTATGAAAATACCGTTAAAAATGTGACTGCATTATCATTTCCGAATAAAATATTAACAATTCAGAATATATCTGAACACGTGTTCACGCAGGTGCCCTTGTCCGAATAAAAATAATGGACGAGATGTGAAACTATTATTATTTTGAACAACACGTGTTCCGACTTTTTTATGACATATTCATGCTTTATTGATAGTTTGTTATAAAAGTTGTCAAATCATTCGCCATAGGCCTCCAGTCCCATTGTTAACAGGAAAACGGAAAATTTTACCCAATTTTTTTAAAAATTAACAATATTTCATCAATAAGTTATAACTTTTCTAAGTAAGGTTGGGTTTATAGACCATCACTATGTGTTTCGTGGTATAATCCAGTTTTTACTTAATCAATAATATTTTATTTGTTGGGATTTAACGAACTCATATTATATTTCACCAACTAACCTAACAACGTTTTTTGGATAGAAATAAACGACTTGTAGTATTTTTTTTTGTTTGTAATCTTATTAATGTTATTTCTAATTTCATCTGTAAGCTGTACATGAATCTAATTTAAATCACATTTTTGCATAGTTTTTTATCAACACTGATCAAAATACAAATCAGAAACGAATTTAAAAAAAAAAAACACCGCCACCAATAATATTTGGCAAATTTGTATAGGGCCTTTTTCGTGACAAATCACCTCAAGGACCAAGTACTTAATAAATTCAACTAGCCGCCATCGATAGGAACGTCAACGTCAGTATGCTACACTCACGCCTCTAGCGACCGGGGTTGTCAATATTTACAAAATTTTACCGGAGTTGGACACATTATTTATATTTCAAAAAAAATATTCGATTAACTCACAATGAGGAAAATAATTTCCCTCAGGGCCTATGTCATATTTTGGGAAGTTGTGTGGATGGTCTTTTTTAAGAAAAGGAAATCCTAAAAATGTTAAAGGTTGGGTAGGAATCTAGGGATCATTGTATCCAGGAGTGAAGGACATATGAATATATCTCTCCAAATGCGGCCCAAGGCAATGTGTCGAGAGATCAGTTGGAGAGGTCAAAGAGTCTCCCCAAGCCAGCCTATCCCGATCTGGCACGCATGCAGCTAATGGGCAGGAATATCCTTAACACACCTCACCCGATAAACCTCGGCTCCCCTGCTGAGTCACAAAACAAAGCAAACCACTTGGTATGAGAAGAACCACCTATGGCAGAGGTGTTGGTTATCCAATAAATGTTTCACGGGGCAGCTGTACCCAAACCCGCCTATTAAATTGGTGTTTATCATAATGTGGTATTTATTTAAACGGTAATGCACACCCTTCCTTATTATGCATGAGTACCCCAAGTGCAGAAAAACGAATCCCTTTCTCAATATGTTTTAAGCGAAACTTTACAAGTCATTCATATTTAAATAGATTTCAATATTTGTTTAAGTCTCACGTATCTCTGCGGGGATTTTTCAAAATTGCATTTGAGGTAAAACACCCCCAGTTGGTGCGCGTCTTGATATTCCTTGGGTGGCTTCCATACAACTTGAGAAATGATGTTCCCGGGTAGTGGAGAAAGTTAGTAATTGCACCGGGGCGCTTGTCGGCTGAAAAATTGTATTTTTCGCTCACTTATTCACCATCTGAAACTTTTCTCTAAACTTATAATTATTTCAAATTGCTCCTACAGATGTTGAAAATAGTTTTGACCATACCTATTTATTCACTGTAGCGAGTTGGAACTTTATTTTATCAAAGGGAACGTATTGTTATTTTTTAACATTGAAGAAGATAGTTTTATATAAATTTTAGCGAAACAAGAAACAGAACAAGAAACAGACAATAAAAAGGTAACGGTCGCAACTGGGAATCGAACTAAGGACGGGACAAAGCCTCTATCGACTTCGCCATTGTGGGACATATTTCAAACTCAGAATTAAAAATATTATCTTCAACTATTTTCTCATAAATTTTTGGTTGCTATATTTTTGAATGATTGGAAAGTTTTTATTAAATTTATTTGTAACCGAAATAGTGGCCCGGATAAATGTATTATGTAGGGTGCCTATTGACCTTTTCTACAAATCTGGAGTGAATATTCAATTTATCTTTAAATATGAGAGTAACAGAGCGGAAAATAAAAAAGGCAAATAACATTGATAGGTATCACATTCAAATAAAATTGTGAATTGTTTTTTTTAAGAAAGAACTTCAATAAGCTAATCTCCGGCTTAACTCCCCAAAACTTCTTTATTCTCAGTTTTAAATTATTATTTATATATATTTTTGGATACTGTACAAGAGTCACAACTGCCCGTGGTATCTATTATCTATGTGCATCTGGGATGGGTACATTTTTTTATTATATTTATTTCTTGCTAGAGCAATTCTGATGAGTTACGAAATTTATCGTAGAACTATCGTATCGGAAGGAACTTACAATACGTAGGTGGATCTTAACAGGTAAAATTTTACAACGGTATTTTGATATAAAAAATATAAATTTCACATACAAAACATTACAAAAATAGAAAAAGGGAGGTAAAGTATAACAATCAAGAAAAAAAGTTTAAAAAAAAACAGGGATATATACACATAAGCACAAAGCCAAGGTAAACATTTTCCAAAGGGTACTTACCCACTAATACATTCGTAAAAATAGATTATGCTCGATTACAAATACGAAGGATAGAAAAGGAGAGAAAAAAAATAGACAAAATACAACATGATAAGAATTACTTATTTTCGTTTTTGTATGTTCTTTAAAAAAATCCTTTAAAGCATTAGTTTGAATTTTTTTAAATGCTTGCTGTTTTTATACAAATTTGTATGTAATTTATAGAGTGGGTAGTCAATTTAATTAGGAGATTTTATCCTATATTTTGTAGTGTATTAGGGGAATGCGGATTTGCCGAATTGCGGATTTTTTTAGTTATAAAGAAGTTAGGAGTATTGTGGTTGTGAATGTCTTGATTGTAAAGTAGTTTGATGTTAGTGTAGGTTAATTTCTGGGTAATTTGTACATAGGATGGTTCATAATTTCATGTTTGGAAAAGAAGCCGGAAACTGAATGGATGTCCTTGGTATGTGTGTCCCATTGCAGACCACATGCAGGTCAGCTTTCAGTTTATTTGAAGTAAAGAAACAAATACAGCAGAGATAGGATAGGTGTAAATGTACCATGGAATAATACACCAAAATTAGAAAATAAATGGGTATATATTACACCAGTTACAGGGGTAATTTTTTCCTTCGCATGATTTTTGTGGAGATCCCACGATAGCTAGGACTCTATAATTTGTGATCGTTTTCTTTTCGAGACATTTGTCACACTTTTTGATAGTGAGGCTGCAATTTTTCTTATTGTCAAAAAGTATTTATTGCGTTTTTTTACGTTAATGGTCAGTTTGTTTATTCTCAACCAGCTTGTGAGATGGGAAACATCAACATTTCTTTATGTTTCGAGCTCCGCTGAATTCCGTTTGTTAAAAAAAAATACTATGTCATCAGCATAAAGCTGTAGAGTTCCTTTAATAACCCACTTATTAGGAACAGCAACGGTAAGAAAATTAATCTCTGTGACACTCCACATGATATTTTACCTAAGTGACTCCACCCAGTTCTACTGCTGAAAATCGATTCGATAGGTAAGATTGGAAAAGTTCCAGGGAAGTGCCAACAGTGCCTAAATGTTTCAGTTTTTCTACCAATGTCTTATGATCCATTGTGTCAAAAGTCTTTGTTAGATTAATAAATATTGCTGCCGTAAAATCACCACTATCAATATATTTCTGTGGATTCGATATGAAATCGAAAGCTGCACATATATTTTTTGAAACCGCATTGTTATGACATGAGAATTTCCTTGTGTTCGAGATATTTAAATAGGCTTTCTTTAATGACTTATTCAAAAATTAACTGGAAAGCATAGAGATTAAACGAAAATTTTGAATATTTTTTTAAGTTCCTCTTTACGTAAAGGTATTAATTTTACAATTTTTAGTTTGTCTGGAAAGATACCCTTTGACAGAGAGAGATTTATTAAGAATACGAGGTCGTCCATTAGCATGGAGCGACATTACAAAAATCAAATCTCGGTATTGTAATAGCTGCCAAAAGATGCTTCATGTCATTCATATTCTCGTAAAAATACTTTAAAAAATCTAAACTTATGTCTTCATTCAACAACCTAGCGATTTCGTAACGTAAAAAACGTAAATTTAGCCTTTTTTTCCCAAAATCTGAGTACAGTCTCAAAAATATAAAATAATATCAATTACTTTCAATTACATTTACCTTATTGAACATTACGTGTTTTATAAAAAAAAAAAACACTGCATAAATTGCTGTTAAACTAGTGAGTTTGTGAGCACTGTGGAGGTGGGGGGGATAATTTCGCTCCTATTGTTTCGTCGCAGAAACTAGATGCGACTTGCATCTAGTTTCGTTTCGGCTACCGCT
This sequence comes from Hesperophylax consimilis, assembly GCF_061612785.1. Taxonomy (NCBI): domain Eukaryota; kingdom Metazoa; phylum Arthropoda; class Insecta; order Trichoptera; family Limnephilidae; genus Hesperophylax; species Hesperophylax consimilis. The sequence goes on along the minus strand of NC_142840.1, from coordinate 5,420,870 downwards.
GACCGTAGACGTGTTAGAATCTTTTTCCGATTCAATTTTAACACATATAATTGTTGCGAAAATGAATGCAAATTACACGAGAAGCAAAATTTTATGTCCAATATTTGGGGCACCAACTGAAATGAACTCTCAAGTGTTACCTACTGTCTCAGAAGTGATTAAACATTATTTGTTCTTACGATATGAGCGTAATCTTAACTCTACAAAAAAACCGTCAGTATTCGAAATAAAAAGTGTTATATCTGCAATTGTTGAAGAAATTTGGAAGCGCGCTTCTATTCCCATTGTTTCACACAATCGAGTGATGAAACTGAACCAAGATCATTATAACGAATACTTAAAACTTAAAAATTGGCCAAAAAAAGTGTGCATTATTATGTTAAGTTAAATTCTTATAAAATCAAAATGAATAAACTTTTCGATATTGCTTCATGCAAATGTAACAATCTGAATATGTGTTCCTGCGAAAAGACGCGAAAGGTACCCACCAAAGAACAAGCATTCCTTCAAACATCCTCGAGAAAAATGATGCTGGGAGCAATAGACACCGACACAACAAAAAAATTACATCGGAAAATGAGGATGCAAGCTCGTTTATCTGAACTTGCTTCGAAGGTCAGCTCATCTACAGCATCAGCGACAAAACCACGTCAACCTTTTTTTGATGAAAATCAATCATTTTCTTCACATTCTTCGCAACCTCCAGAAAATTCCCGTATGATTTTAAAACTCCCCACTTTGGCCAGAATCTGCGATCAGTATGGTTTATCAGACATGTCGGCATCAGCTGTTGCAAGTGCTACATTACAAGATTTTGGCATAGTAACCGAAGACGACTCTAAAATGGTGATTGATAGGAGCAAACTCAGACGAGCTAGACAAACGTGTCGCATTTCTTTAATAAAAACATGGCAGATGTCGTCGTAGTCAACAAAAATTCGAGGTGTATATTTCGATGGAAGGAAGGATAAAACACTGTCTCAGGAAAAAAAGGGGATAGATATCATCGGAGAATGATTTCAGAAGAACATTATTCCATTTTATCTGAGCCGGGGTCTCAATATGTTGGACATGTTACACCATTTTTGTTATTTGTTTTTGGGGTATTATGCCGTGTTGCGCTAACTCCTTCTTTAGCCAACGTTTCGGACAGCATTGCAGTGTCCATCATCAGGGCAGATGTCAATAAGACATCTGCCCTGATGATGGACACTGCAATGCTGTCCGAAACGTTGGCTAAAGAAGGAGTTAGCGTAACACGGCATAATACCCCAAAAACAAATAACAAAAATACTTTTGGCCGTGAAAATCTTAAATCATATATGTTACACCATTATCAGGAACTGGCAAAAACATCGCAAAGAGCATGTTACACCATTTAAAAATGAACGGTTTTAATTTGAAGGATTTATCAGCGATTGGATGTGATGAGAGTGCTGTCAATACAGGCAAAAAAATGGAACTATTAGATTCATGGAATTGGAATTAGGTCATCCGTTACAATGGTTTATCTGTCAGCTGCATGCAAACGAACTTCCCCTTCGCCACTTGTTTCAACACTTAGATGGTGCTACAACAGGACCTAAAGGGTTTTCAGGACCTATTGGAAAATTTCTTTCAAGCAGCTCTAAAAACACCGTTATAAATTATTCACCAATACACTTTGAGATGCACAAACTCAACGCAGAGGAATTGAAAAATTTGAGCACGGACCAAAAATACTTGTACGAAATATGTTTTGCAGTTACAACAGGTCACTGCCCACCAAATTTAGCAAACCGTCATCCAGGTAGTATTTGTCACTCACGCTGGTTGACGACAGCAAACTCAATACTTCGATTATATATAGGAACAACTAACCCTTCAGTGAACCTAAAAATTCTTGCTGAATATGTTGTTAAAGCATATGCTCCGACATGGTTTGAGATAAAGAGGCACCCGTCGGGTAAAGATGGGGCATTACATGTTTTTACTATAATAAAACTCACACGATATTTGAGCACCGATCTACGAGATATAATTAATCCAGTAATTCAAAGAAACGCCTATTTTTGCCACCCGGAAAATCTGCTACTATCCATGATAATGGATGACAACCTTATTGTAAGAGAATTGGGTTTGAGACGAATATTAAAGGCGCGAGATAGATGTCCGAGTCCATCTGTTGTTGGAGACTTTATTATTCCAACAATAAACTTTTCAGCAAGTAAATATTACGATATTATCAACTGGCAGGAATGTGAAGTTACACCGCCACCGATACTATCCGAAATCAGTAATGACGACCTAGTCAAAATGATAAATAATTTCGGTGAAGAAAAGGACAGTATTGAATTTCCCAGATTTCCCTGCCACACTCAAGCAGTCGAGAGGTGCATCAAATTAGTTACCCAGGCATCGTTGTCTACAGTTGGGCCTGGAGCAAGAGATGGATTCATTCGGGCGACAATAAAATCTAGGCATATAATGTCCGAATTTCACACCAAATCTCATTTCAAAACACGATAAATATTATAAAACTTCGATAATGTTTAAAAAAATTCTCTTTGTTAAAGTATTTTATTTAATAAAAAAAACATGTTTCTCAAAAACACGAAAAAAACCATAAAAAATCAATAATCCTCTTCAAAAAACCAAAAATAGACCCCGCCTTGAAACTATGGTAATTTTATTTTTATTTTCACATGTGTTATGCACCTTATTAGCTATAAAACCCCAAATAAAATTGTATTTTTGCTATGAATATCGCTTGTTTATAATGCTTGGCAGAGTTTTCAGCGACTTTTTTCATACATTTTTTTTTTAAATATAAATGTGCTGGTTGTTGAATAAAGGAATGTTTCGATCGAGTTGATTGATTTTTTTAGACGAAAGAGGTGTTATATAAAGGCAACTTTTTTTTGCTACTACAGTACTGGCATCTTTAAAAAAAAAGTCCCATACAACGTCACTCCACCCTATCGTCAATCAATTGGTGTTTGCAATTTTCGAGAAGGAGAGAGGTTACACCATGGACACCAGCTGCCACTTTAGACTAAAGATTAGATATGGTCCGTAAAATTTCCTTTCTATTTGTCCTGATTATGTTATTGCTTGAGGTTCCGTTTAGATCATATTTACATAAAATTTAGACGTTTTTATGACTGATGCTAAGTTTTCTCCAACTGAAAGAAAAAAATCTTTAAATGCGGTTGCAATCTTCTTTGGTTCCTTTACTTCTTCGTCATTTATGACTAGAAATTTACAAGCTATTGATGGGCTTTCCAAGCTATTTGATAGAATGGAATTTTTTGTTTTCCAGGTTTGTTGTGGCTTATTCATGTTTTCATTAAAATTCAGTACTTTTGTATAATATTTAGACTTTGTATATCTTCTATAATTGGAGAAAGTATTACGAGAATTATTTTATTCTGTTGTCAACAGAATAGTTCCGTTTTTTAATCGGTGTGTCAAATTTGGCATCAAACCATGGAGTATTGTTCAGTTTGTTGTCTCATTTATTAGATTTTTTCTTTTGCGTGAATTCATAGCATTTTTAAAATAGTTAGCAAAATTGTTATAATTTTGCTTTATATCGTCAGACTAATGGGTAAAGTTACAAGTTTTAAGTAAGTTATTTAATTTTTAATAATTATTTTGTAAGGGTTTGAGAAGGTTTGACGGCCGGCATAGTCCAGTGGTAACGCATTGGACTGCCATTCCGAAGGTCGCGGGTTCAAACCCGGCGTGCGCAGATACATTTTATTTGATTAATTTGTGTTATTTCACAATTAATTAATTAAAATAATATATAGTATATTTGCGGCACGTTCCAGAGTGGAAGATACTACCAGTATCGCCCTGGTGTAAGACCACCATTCAGAATTGAAACGTTGCTCCAAATGGCTTTAGCCTTGTTTAGTGACTAGATCTGAATAGCCAGGTACTTCCCCACCTTCCTCTTTCCCTTCCCCACTTACCTTCAGCCTCACAACATCCCCCAATTGGGGATGCCATAGTCTCACTGGCTTCAGACGGGAGCAGTTGGGACTCTTGTGAGGTATTCACTATAAAAATTTTTTTTTAAAAAGTTAAGAATTTTTATAATCAAATATGAGTATATTGTGTCACTAAGCGGATCATCGATATTTGAGATTTTGCTGGAAACATTTGTCCTATTTTTAATGATTTGATCTTAGTTACCCTTGTGTTACACACATGACAGTTACACGATTTCAAGGTATAGATATATTTCCGCGCAGTATCAGTGTCTTTTGATATATCGATATTGAAATATCCAAAAATTAGTATGTTTTGTTTGTTTATTTTTAATATTAATTCTAAAATGTCAAAGAATTCCGTTATATTTGAGTTCGCCTTAAGGTTAAAACATACAAATTTAGAGGTTAAATATTTTTTGACGTAATCGTAATTCCTAGGAAGGTATTTTCAGTGAAGAATTTTTTGATTTTCTTATTGTTGAGTGTATTGGGCATGTATACTCCTCCTCCTCTGTTCAGCAAAAATTCCGGAGTAGTCAGCAATATTAAAATAAAACCTCTTGTCTACTTAGCCAGGTTTCCATGATCACGAGAATACGTATTGTTACTGTAACAAATTTTATAGTTTCTTCGATTTCGTCAATTTTATCTCTAATACTTCTAGCGTGCATGAACATAAAATCCAATCAGGACCTTTTTGTGGTGTGTTCTTAAATTTTAAACATTATATTTATTTTTTATTTTTTTTATTTTTTTTTATTTGGTACATTATTTTTTACAATTTATGTTTTCCAGTAATGTAGGCCTCACTGGGTGGCTTGCCCGTGCTGAGGCCTTCATTTTATAATATAAAAATATAATCTACATATTATTTAAAGAGAAAATAATAAATTTAAAAAGAAAATAATACATATAAAATTAAAAATACGAAATAAATAATAATACATTTAAAATTAAAAAGTAATACAATGAAAATAATCTTGTGTGTTTGTGAGTGATGTGTGTTTATATTGGTTTTATTTTTATTTTATGCTATGACATTTTGGTAATATTGTCTTTTTTGTTCTTTAATCCATTTTGTAATTTTGTGTGTGAATTGATAGCCGAGTTTGTTGCTCCTCCCCAAGCAATAATTCCATATTCTATTATTGATTGGTAAAGTGCAAAATATATTGTTTTCAATTGTTTTATTTTATATATGTTTCTTATGTTTAGGAAAATGTGTATTGTTTTGAGAAGTTTATTTGTGATTTGTTTGATGTGAGGTATCCATCTAAGGTTTTGATCAATTACAATTCCTAGATACTTTATTTGTTCTATTTTTTCTAGAGTATTTATATAATATATATAATATTATATATAATATTTCCTTGAAGTTGCCTTTAGTGGTGGCTCACGTATTCTACCCTTTCTCTGAAGCACTCATCCATTTTTCTTACCTCCAATGCAAGTTGAATGCGTTGGTTCTTTCCCCTTGTTAGGATATGTGTCATATTGATGACATTCTCTACAGTGAATTTAGGTTAGTTTTTCATACAAAAACGTAATTAAAACGTAAAGTGTAATTAACGTTTTTTGTTTTGACTTTCGAGTGATTTCAATAAGTAATTGTTGGAAACTTCTTTTGTCAGCCTTTTTATAATTATAAGCGGATCAAATTGCGGAATCCTTCTTTGCTTAGCTCGGCCTAAAAATTATTTTTGTCATGTAGTGAGGCCATTTTAAAAATGAGTTTTCGCGATTAGTTTTTTGCATCCCCGATACACCTTTACCAAGAGATCAAATATCAACATGCTTCTTTATCAGCTGGTCCAAATCAATGGAATTGTTCCCCGGGCCATCTGAGCTGATCTCTACTGCGTGACTCTGTTGAGAAATTCTTGGCCTGGCTGTAACATTTGCATGTAACAATTATTTTATAAGCAATAATTATTAGCCTGAAACACTCATCCACATTGAAAAATCTCCTGATAAAAGATACATGACGCCAACGGGACGCCATAGTTCAGTGGTCAGAGCTGTCGACCGGAAACCGAAAGGACACGGGTTATAATATTCTCCATCTTTATCGCCATTCTTTTATTTGTTTAAAAACAATATAAAATTTTCTTCTCTCTTGGCTATGACCGATATTTATTTTTTTTTTCTCTGAGGCTTTGCATATGTGTTCGCAGGGATGGAAAATTCCTCCCTACAACACATAAGCCTCCATGAAAATTGGACCCTTAATTTCTTTTATATCTACAGAAAGCTACTTAAAGCTCTCTTGTACTATATATCTTTATAGACATATATCTACTTAACTAATTAATACGTTATTTACGAACTTGAACGCAAATATTTCCGTATTTATATTGTAATTAAATTCCATCAAACGTTGTGTAATTTTTTGATTTATGATATAGGATTTTAATTACTTTCATTTTGTGGTAACCCTCTCGGTTCTGATCAAGGCGTTGCGTTTCAAAATTGTATTGGTCTTTCCATTGCAAACCTAGACTTAAATGATTTCTCTGAATGAGCTAGCTTCCCTATTGTAACTATTCTGATTTCCTGCACCCTAACAAAGTCGTAGTTAATCGCAGGTAAAAGATATTATACATGTTTATTTGAACAGGTGATTAAATATAACTCAAATGGTTAATTGTTAGTAAATTTGATTTTGGTAAACTCTTGTGTCTGTTTGGCGCCACTCTTTTATGATTCTGCTGCTATAAGGTACATGTAAAGATTGATTTAGTAGGTTAATGTAATTAGTTAATTGCATATTTGACGAACTCGGAATAGCCCATTTGCTGGCATAATTTGGCTCCTATCCTCCTACAAGTAAACGAGATGATCGTGAGTCAACGAGAAATTCGCACAATCTTTTGACACGGTTCATTGATTGGTGCCTAAGTCACCGCGTCCCAATGAACCTTCCACGTCATCATGCACTGCCTTCAAGTCTCTTCTCGAGTCCCGAAACCCCCAAATTCCGACCCCTCCTTGGACTACAATTTACTTAGGGCGAACCGGTTTCGTCCTATATACAATCATATACTCACGGTTGGTGTGGACTTACGGGTCGTGAATCCTCATTCCACGTTTAAGAGAATATGCGAGAATAGTCCAGAAGACCTAAAATGCAAGCTGTATACAGGTCCGCATTCTCCAGTAAACAGTACATACGAATAAATATATGTATACATACGTTTTGGGAAAGGTTTATAACTTGCAATACAAGACTATTTGTCTCGCATCCCAAGCTCGGATCTCGTGCCAAGAACTCTGCGAAGCTCTAGGTTTGGTAACCGAATAAATACGTAATAATAAGGTGATACTAATAAATAATAGTAAAATAAGATCTTATTGATAGTTTGTTTTGGAGAGCTATCGAACTCCAGGCTTTTTGTTTGGTTTTGACGTTTTTATTTAAGAGAATCGTCATTTCTATTTTGTTTGGTTAATGGTCTTGTTATAGGAGCGACCACTGCCTCCTATTTGATGAACTGTATTTTTCTTTCCCCAGGATTCAACATTAGATTTAGTTCATCCTATCCCGTGATTTTTCAACTGTTTCATGTGATTGATTGCCACATAAGAGGGTACACGACTCTCAACTGTCTCAGGCAACTGATGGGGGTCTGTATGAGCACCCAATCAATAATATTCAAATGTTTCGTATAATTATCCGATATAAATCTTTCTAACCCGTGATTTTTCAATTGTCGATTGTGAATGATAGGTATTTGTAAGCACGCAGCTTCCAGCTGTTTCAGGTAACTAATAAAAATCTATGCGACTATCTAACCAATGGTATTTAAATGTTTCATGTTATTATGCGATATAAATTTGCTAACCCGTGGTTTCCAATTGTCGTTTGTGAATGATAGGTATTTGTGAATACGCAAAAGATCGCTGCACATTGTACAATGACATCCTGGTAATTATCTAGTGGCGGCCAAGGTCGATTTCAAACCATGTGGTTGACACAGTTCTTCAATGACTTTATTTATAAACATATCGAATAATATAAACACCTTCTTTGACACACTAACCCAGATGCGAGATTGTTTATTTAAGAAATATTTCTACCTTTCCTTGTAATTCAGTTATGTCACCTTTTATTTGCATAGTTAATTAAAATATTTTTAATTCCTTTTTTGAAGTTAAATGAAGAATAAATATAAATATATATTTAAGTACACATATCTCGATTGTCAAAATATGTTAAATAAGAGTACATTTATTAATAAATAAATATAAAATATATGATTCTACATAGTCTTGAATATTAATAAACACATATTTTCTTTTTCAATAAAATAGATACGTCCATAAGCAGGTATTTAAGATCGCTACCATTCCAATGTTTCGATTAAATGATAAATATATATATATACATATACATGTAGGTACATACATTACTCATATATATATTCTTTATATACAATATACTACTTTATTTTTATATAAATAAATTCATAATAAACATATATTAATGTGTAAGTCCTTTTTTTGTTGTTTTATTTTAATATTCAATTGATATACCTCCACCTCACAGTCTTTCTGTGCCTCCTGGGACCTGAAAATTATTTATAAAAGGAAAACTCACCCCCTTCAAGATTTTTCCGGTTGGGTGCCACACAACAAATCTTGCCGAAGAAAATCCTACCTAATTAACTGTATTTTCCAACTAATTTCAAAATAAATCTTTTCGACTATTTATTCCTATTTAATATTTTATTTCTTGCTTGATTCATATAAATTAGCTGATATTTAATTTTTCTTCCGAACGAAATCCTAATCCAGAAAACCCGTTGATTTAATAACACCTATCTAGTTTAGGCTTTTGAATGATAGTTGTTTCAAATTCTCTTTTTCGAAATGGTAGGTTGATGTTAAAATTCCGGTTAAAACGACAAACACTTTTAACACTGTCGCTATACGCTCTATGGATTTTAATTGATCAATTTATTGATTCTAAATTTCTTTTTTATATAAATTTATAAGAAAATTTATTCCGAATTGCGCAAACTTTTAATTAACTCGATTCTCAATAAATCAGATTTTTTTCTAACTGTTACTTTTAGAACAAAGGTTTGAACATTTGTTGTTATTTCTTCTCGAACTGTCTAAATTGTGTTTATTTTAAACTAAGATGTAAGTATTAATTACTTATATATATAAATATTTTTTTTTAACCAAACTGATGCTAAATTATAATCTATTTTTAAATATCAATCCGCGATCACGTTCACTTTAGTTTAACGATAACAAACTCTTAAATTTAATTTGAATGTTTTCACTTTGAATCAAATAATTATTTTAGAATTTAAATAATTTTCATATTCACTAATGGCTTTTTTTTCCACTTTTCACTTAACACTTTTTAGCACTGAGTTCAACCATATTTATTTTCACGGTTTAATAAAATTAAACTGACTTAACAAAACTTCACTGATGGGGTTTTCAAAGGAATTTAGAAACTGAATTTAAGACTTTTTACAAAACTTTCTAAGTCCAGGGACTTGTTCAAAATTTAACACTTAGAGATATTTCACTGTCAATTTTTACCAAAAAACGTAGTACTGCGACGTATTCACCTCTTCAAAACCTCGACTGACTGTCCCAAAACTGGTGTGTACCTTTATTTTATACCCCTCTCAGGTTCCAAAAGACGTATCTGAATTTCCTTTGATAATCAATTCTATCTTTTAACAACTCGCAAATCCGAACACACCTTCCCCTAATTTCAATTGTCCCTACATACGATCTTCTGTTTTCCGGCTCTGGGCGGTGGTCAGTTTTTATCTCACGACTCTAAATCGATAGGGTCCGAATCGGGTAAGTATGCGTTAATCGCCCAAGCTTCCTTTGTCCTCTGTTCATACAAAATGTAGTTAAAATCTCATGATTTTGCGTTCCTTTTTTTCTCAATTCGCGATAGGTCCGTCCTCAATAACATATATATAGATCTCAATTTTCTGCATCTCGTGCGAAAATTGATTAAATCCATGTCGAAATCTTTACTACGCATTTTTGAATTTCGATTTGTCTAAATTCTACTTAATTTTATTGTCACTTATATGAGCTTTTCCATTTCCACCCGTACTTTCTCTCTTTATGTCGCAGATTTGAGTTTCCCCTTTTACTTTGAATTTTATATTATTCGCGACGTTTTCCTCCACAAATTTCTTCTTTATTCTTATGTTATTTCTCATAACTCTTTAATTAATTATTTTCCAAGTCGTATTTATTTATTTCACGGATAAATTTAAATTTTATCGCTTTTCTCCACTTGGATCATTCCTTATCACCGTTCTTTACCCTTTCTTTTATCTTTTCTCCACTTTCCCCGATGTGTGTGGTCTCCAGGAAAATTTCATAATTCATCTATTATTAATTAATATATAATTTTCCACACTTCTATGGGAGATATACCTAATTAGACTCTGGGATATCTGTCATTTTTATTGTTTTATTCAATCTCCGCCCGATTTTCTATCTTTGTCATACAAAATATCACATAAGTCATACGTCTGGACACTGTTTACGTCTCAAAGTTTTGTACTTCGATCGTAAATTTCATTTAATTTTAGAGCCATTAGTTTTAATCTCTTTTGCCTTATCTAAATATCTCATAAGCCCCAGTTAAATTTTATTGGTTTTCTAATCGTTTATTACCTTAACGTAAATAAGAATCATGTTCGCATTTCGATTGTTTATCTTTTAAAATACACATGAGACCGTCAACCTTTTATCTCATGTCACTTCTCCTGCAGTCTTGTGTAACTCTAATATATATCTACCCTGATAATCATGTAAAATGCCTACGTTTCCTGAATTTAACATATCGCTATATGTTTAGTTTTACTGTCTTCTTCTGATACTCAATTTTCATGTCCCTAGGACCTTTGTAGCAGTTCAAAGTCTCTGTATTTTCATTTCGTCCAGTTGCTGCACTGTTTCTAAAATGTCTATTTTTTCTGCGAGATTTTCATTTAAAATTGATTTACCAATACGTCCGCTTCATCTTAAATTGATAACGATTAGTTTCCATTGTTTCCAACACTCTCACCTCTCTTTAGTACGATTTATTTATCGAACTGGACACCCTATCTCTATCATAAATAATTGCACTACAGTTGAAAATTCTGCCAGCAACCTTCTTTCGCTTTTCCGCCCTCTCTTATACTATCACGTTTATAATTTTTTCCATCGCATTTTCGTGTGTGTGCTTTACAACATGTAAAGGTCCCAAAGCCCTCGATTTCAATGGTTCGATACCTCATAAATGTCTCAGTTATTGTAAACATTCCCAGGATCCGTTCCCTTGAACGTCGATTGTTTACTCTATAGTGCGTTCGCCTCTAATTTCTGTGGGAATGGAAATGTAATCAATTATCTATTTTAATGTCGGGTCCAAAGTTCATTCCTTTGTCTTTCGTAGACACACGCCTTTCCGTTCACTGATTGGTTACTCAAAATTTTATAGCTTTTTGTTCAGATCTATTGGTTGACAAAATTCAATGTTTATTTTCAGGTCCAGACAGGGGAACCCTTTCTCGTGCTAGACGATTTTACGACCTCTCTGCTTTCGTCCCAGAACCTCGATTTAATTCCAACTATTATAGGTGCCTACTGCAAGCAAACTGAATCACTTTTTAAATCAACAGATGTCGCTAGAATGACGGTTTTCATAAATAATTTGCATATTTTTTTGCAGCTATGGTTTATCTGTTTTTTCACTGTGATTTAAGCCTTTCATCACAGGGTTCATGTCTCGTTGGCGTCATGTATCTTTTATCAGGAGATTTTTCAATGTGGATGAGTGTTTCAGGCTAATAATTATTGCTTATAAAATAATTTTTATCCTTTGTGCTATGCATCTTGTCTTAAACAATAGTTTACCAAAAAAATAATAATTTGCATATGTTATACTTTTGTCCAGTGTAGAGTTGATTTTATTAACGTTGGTGGCGAGCGATTTGATTGATGCCACAACCATTTCCAGTGGTTTCGATGACGAGGTACATTCGTGCACCGTAACTTCTAGGTGATCTATAATGCTATTGACATAGTTTGTAAAGGTGTCCGCTTTTATTGTAAGCAAGCTTTCTTCAAGGCAGATTCTTTCAGGCAATATGTAGGCTAAGAATGTAGGCTCAGGCAATATGTAGGCTTAAGGGCGAAATAGATGCGGAACAGAATAACCGGGAAGTATATGGCTACTCAGATCTGGTCTCTAAACACGGGTTAAGACATTTCAAGTATTTTTTTTGTTATTCTGGATGGTTGTCTTTCATCAAGACAATATTGAGAGTCATAACCACTCGAAAAATCTTAGGATTCAATGAAACTTAAAGTGAAAGAAAGTAATTAAAAGTGATTGAATAAAAATTATAAAAACTATCCCAAAAACCTAACCTTCCCACACCTATATGTACAGTTAATCTAATTTTAAAAATTAGAGAAAAAATACGTTATCATTGTGAAATTTGATAAAAAAGGGTTCATTTAAGAAATACGATTTGGTTACAAATCAATAGGTATGTAAAATATTTCTATTCAATATAAAAATATTATTATTTTCGGGCTAGTTATTTGACATCTAACAACCTTAACTCGCAACAAAATTATTTAAAACAAGTTTTAACACCCTTTCAAAGGATACATGTTAAAATTGCCCCGAAATAATTAGCCCATTAAACGGACACAATACTTAGCGAGCTTTTGCATCGTTAAGCTCCCATATTAGATTAAGATTTAAAAGTTTGCACAAAGCATCGCCCTATTATCCATTATAAATTACAGGGATGGCACTGCGGAGTAAATAAACATTAACAAAATTAACGATTGGCCTTTTTTAATGGGAGTAATCCTGGCTAACAATTAGAGAAAGTTAGCCGGAGGGATTAAATAATTCCACATAATGTCGGATCCGCTGATTACCATCTCTTCCCCTATCCTTGTGCTGGTCTGTACTAATGGGCAGGTACCCTCACCCCCACCACTTCATCTCCCCACTTCTATCTCATCTCGTCTTGGAACAAATGCTCTTACAATATTTTAATAAGAATAGCCTCACATTGATATTATTTTCTTCTTGTTTTCTCGGACCAAACTACTGCTTGAAATACTATTTTTGGGTTTTTTATTATATTTTTAACTCCATACATAAGGTCTTGAGGCTTTGCGTGGGGGTGTACGTCATGTAAGGAGAAGTTGTATACAGGGCCTGTTAAAAGAGAGGGAGAAGTAAAAGGTTAAAGGTTTCGAACTAACATGTCGTAGAAAACACAAATTCGTCAAAAAGTCAGTCGGCACAGCCCACAGTTGTTAACCCCGTCTTTAATTTGGTAAACAAATTTCCCCCACCTTCCTTTTCCCCATATTCTTCCCCTCCTCACTTGAAGGTAGTGCCTCTCAATGTACCCCGATCGGGGATGCCATAGTCTCACTGGCTCCAGATGGTTGGGAGCAGTTGAGATTCTTGTGCGGTTTCACATAAATAAACCAACTAATAGGATTTTTAAAACACACAAATTTTACAAATATTATTTTTCCTGTAGCTAACAGAATTAAAGAATAACTTAAAAAAACTATAAAAAGTAGTGCGGTAAATATCAACAACGCATAAACGTTCACTTTTCGATTGTACGGAGAACAATGACGCTACCTCTTCGGGGCACAATCTATTTTAACTCAATGAGGAAAAAAAACTGGCAGAAACAATCACTTAACAAACTACCATATTATAAAGATTATTGCAATCCGTATTTTGGGAATCTATCTAACAAATTATAAGTTTTTGCACTGATTTTAATATTTGTCAGGTAATTTAGGGATTCAGGTCAAAAGGTAGAAACAAAATAAACATTAGCATTAGAATGTTCTTATGATTTGTACAGGGTCAGCAGTTGTGTTGGTGCTATAAAGTCTACAAACTATTCAAGGACTTAGTTATATCCATATTTACAAAGATCTTAATGCAAACACATTCTGCCAGAAGATAAACATAAGGTAAAATTTGGTTTACTACACTCTTTTACTATTTTCCGTGAAATGATGTCAATTATCAGGGTTACTAGAGTTCTAATATTACAAAACATGGCGTTATTGATGTTTTTGTGACGATTTTTAATTTTTTCGAAAAATCAATTTTTGTATGAAGATTTTCAGGAAATCCGTATGGCGCGCCGCTTAACTGAAATTTCCTGAAACTCTTCATATAAAAAATCGATTAAAAAAAAATTAAAAGTTTTCAGCTACAACACCAAAAATTTAATGTTTAATAATATTAGCACTCTTGTACACCCAAAAGTCACGAGCCGCCACTTGAAATTATGTCAGTGAAAAAAATTAAACAATTGTCTGGATAGTTCATTTTTAAAGGGACACCTTTAAACTACATATATGAAAACCGTAACTCTCAAATAAAGTTAAGTGTACGTTTGTACATCAATTCAGTTGAGTAATTCTTTCGATTCACTATATTAATAACAGAACAGATCCCAAAATATGTAGGTATTTTCATAATTCTCTATTATATAGATGTTACCTGTGACAAGTAAAAATGTGCTTTTAAAAAAAAACTGCGCCATCTGTTGGATATAAAAGCAACACGCGCTATTGTTTCTCTATCTGCACAGACAGACGGAGCCACAATTACGCGTGTCGGGGTACAGATAGTTTAAAATAGAGTTAAAATCTTCAGACAGTTGTCTTAGAACCAAAAAACTTATTCAAAAAGTTTTCAAGAGAAGTGTGTCGAAAAAATTCGGAATGCGTGGTCTTATACAAATGCATTTTTTTCTGAATATTAACCAACTAGAGCCAGTTAGAATACAACATCTACAATTGGGATATTTTATGAGGCTGAAGGTTAAAAGGAAGGGAATGGAGGAGGTGAATAGTGATCTGGTCACCAAATACGGCTAAAGCCATTTCAATAAACTTTTCAATTATATATGGTGGTCTTACACCGTTTCGATACTAATGAAATCTTCCACTATAGAACGTGCTGCAAATATACCATGTATTATTATTATGGCATCCTCAATCGGATAGGTTAAGGTAGGAAGTACCTAGCTGTTCAAACCTTCTCACTAAATACCCCTAAATACATTAAAGGAATGCTTTAATTGTGGTCTTTCTCATGACATAGTTACTCTGATGAATTACCTGCGTATGAATAAACTAAATTATTGGTGGATGTTAGTATAATGTGTTAAAACATATTTTTTTATGTTTCCGTATCTGGAAGACGAGATTCGAGTAATTGAATAATTATTTTAAGAAGGTTGATATTTTCCGTCTAAATATTTCGTGTATCTGTTCTGTGGCAATCAGATGATGTAGCGATTTTCGCAGGATGGGTAAACCCAAAAACACGAAAGATAGGTGACCCACATGAAAAAATAAATATAACTTAGTCATGTGGGAAGCGATAGGGTAGAGAAACGAGAAATGATGGTGAGGTGGAATTGAAACATTGTGC
Source organism: Hesperophylax consimilis (assembly GCF_061612785.1). Lineage (NCBI taxonomy): Eukaryota > Metazoa > Arthropoda > Insecta > Trichoptera > Limnephilidae > Hesperophylax > Hesperophylax consimilis. The sequence continues at coordinate 5,405,405 of NC_142840.1, read as the reverse complement.
TAGCCGGAATATTAAGTACTTGCTGGTTTTTGTGAGGGCACCCCTTATGTCTAAGAGCAGTCCTTTACTAAAACGTACCTAAAATAAGATATATTATAAGTTAAGTGTATAAATGGCAAAGTTGTGTTAATATATCCACTCGAGCGATTATTGTCACAAATATACATATTATTTAATGGATACTATTCCTCAAGATATTAATATGGAAATATATGTATCTGCTTACTGCAACTTAAAGCCAAATGAATCCAACTAGATTTTAATTTTTATCTCATATTTTTAGGTTCTTTAAATTCAGCACGTTATGGAAAGCGATCATTCAAAAAGTTTTGGCAAACTTGATATAATATACAAAATCGCTCAAATAGTACGTCATTTCACTGGCTTTATTAAGAACTTATTGTGATTCAAATAAGATAAATTAATGCGGGTAGGCCAAACAACATATTGAGGATTTTTTTTTTTTGATTTATAGGGAGGTTTTCAAATTGTTTTAATGAGATTTTCCATTCCTTAATTTCGAGTTGTACTTTGACGTAAGAACACAGATCTTACATAATATAACCACACATATTAAAAATTATACTTAGTGATGCATCTCATTGTGAGTTCCATGGGAAATAAATTATTACATCTATAAATCCTGCGTCGGTCTTTTTCATAATTATATTTATATTTTTCCATGATCTAAAGGAATTTTCCAATTAGCGAACTACATATCAGTAATATACAATTTGGAGATGCGTTAACCACTAGACCTTATTTAGCCACATTTTGGTCAATTTTCAAACGCTGCTTGCTCACGCTAGCCAAATTTAATAACAATATTAAAAAATAACTCAGAAAATTAAAAAATTAAAAAATAACTCAGAAAATTATTCTATCAAACACCATAACGACAGAAAAAAAGATATCTCATAAAAATATTATATATTATAAATAATCACATTAAACCCTGGATTAGTCAGAACATTATCAACTCAATCATTAAAAGAGACGAACTCCACAGAAAAGTAAGAAACTACCCCTATTATATCCATTTACATCGCTTCTACAAAAGATATCGTAACATTTGTAAAAATGTAATCCGTTATGCTAAAGAAGCATTCTATAAAAAGAAAATCGAGGAATGTAATAATGATTCCCGGAAATTCTGGCAGATTATAAAAGAAATTACAAACGCTAAAGCCTCGCACAATGTTAAAGATATTAAAGAATTAAACATTGAAAGGATACCAACATCTTTTGCAGAACATCCAGAAAAAATTCTCAACTTTGCAAACAACTATTTTTGCAATATAGGCTCGAACTTAGCGAATAAAATCAAAAAATCTTCATTTACTGCCGAAAAAACAGTGTGGAATGAAAATGTCAATCAAGAAAACTCCCTTAACATAGTCAAGATAACAAGTGAAGATATAAGAAATACCATAGCCTCCCTAAACACAAATACCTCATCGGGAAATGAACTGATATCAAACAGAGCAATTAAATATCTACTAAATGAACTAATCTACCCACTGACGTACCTTGTAAATCTTTCAATAAGAAAAGGTATTTTTCCCACACGTCTTAAAATTGCTACGATTATTCCAATATACAAAAGCGGTCCCAAAAATGATATATCTAACTATCGACCAATTAGTCTATTACCTACACTATCGAAAATATTGGAAAAAGTAATAAAAAAACAAATGGTTAAATTTTTGGATGAAAATAAAATATAATCAACGACGCAATACGGTTTTAGGGAAAACCTGGGTACTGGTGATGCTATAGCTAAAGTAACAAATACAATTATAAAAAAACTGGATGAAGGTAAAAAATGCTTGGCAGTTTTTATTGACCTTCAAAAAGCTTTTGATACAATTGACCATGAAATACTATTTTTTAAATTAAAAAAATGGAATAACACAAACAACCCTAAATCTAATTAAAAGTTACTTAACTGGAAGAGAGCAGTATGTAAAAATTGGTAAAAAAAGTAGCAAAACTCTATCAATCAAGTACGGTGTCCCTCAAGGAAGCGTATTGGGTCCAATACTATTTCTCATTTATATTAATGACTTTATGAGTCTTCCCATTGAAGGAGACATAATGAGCTTTGCAGATGACACTGTCATTATATTCTATGAACAAAATTGGACAAGCACATATAAAAAAGCGGAGCAAGGTCTGACTGTACTCCAAAACTGGTTAAAAGCAAACTCCCTTACATTAAATGTGAGTAAAACTAAATATCTAACTTTCTCTAAAACCAAAAGAGGTCAACCAACGAATGAGCATACACTCAAATTACATGAATTTCTAAACAAATATCCGCAATGTTCTTGCCCGCATATAGTCCAAACTAAAACAATTAAATATCTTGGGATCATAATTGACGACAAACTTCATTGGGATGCACACATCGAAGGAACCTCAAAAAAGCTAACAAAACTCATATATTTCTTCAAAAAATTACGAAATATCTTGTCAACTACAGATCTAAAGAGAGTATATTATGCTCTATGCCACTTTCTACTGGAATATGGAATAATAGGATGGGGCTCAGCATCATCAAACTATCTTAAACAACTTAAGAAAACTCAAAATTGGATCATAAAGACCATATTAAAGCTCCCCGTAAGGACGCCAACTACTGATATTTTTAATCTGTTTGATGTTCCAAGTTTACAAAAAATCTATGCTAAAAATATTCTAGTTCATCACTTAAAAAATAAACCAGAGGCAAACCCCTCTCACGATCATAAAACCAGAGCCAAGCTAACAGACATGCTAATTATTCCTAAATGTAATTCTACCTTTGAACAAAGAAACTCTGAATTTTTAGCAATAAAATTATATAATAAACTCCCTCTCAACATAAAACAAAGGAAAACGAAAAATAACTTCATTAAGGACATCAAATCTTGGCTAAAGGAAATATCGGAAGAAGAACTAGCTAATATATTTAAAACATCATCTTATATATATACATATATATACTAACTTATAACTTATTTTAATCGCCCAAAAAAATATCGATTCTTTCAAAATATGTACGATTCGGTTAAAATTTGGTGTTCTCAAATATAATAGTCGGTGCGCACCCGGGCGGCTAACATAATCCTATGGTTTAAATTCTAATATCTTTGGTTTAAATACTCGCACGGTTTACCGCAGTTAGACGCCACAAATATGTTTTGTATGAACTACTACTACGAAGAACAGAAAGTTCCATAGTTGCTGAATTTTTGACGCACATTTGGGATTTATTTCTCACTCACTCTAGGACAGTATTGATACGGACGGGGGGATTTCAAAGAGCGGACTGTTTAGAGTTTCGTAAAATTATAGTACAATTTTGTCTTATTTTTTTATATGAGTTCATTTCACAAACGCACACTAGGAAAACCGCCGCTGTGTGTTACTAAAATGTTTACCCGTTAGTGACCTGAGGAAGTATGGAAATTAGCATTTTTAATTATTTGTCATGACGTTTAAATCGTATCTAACGACTACAAGCAGTACCTATTGTAGATAACAAATATCCTCACATTGTTAAATTTTCGTACTATTGCTGGAAGTTATTCTAATGATGTATTTTGAAGAGAGGTCAAAATCAGCGTATTATCAATATGTCAGAATTTGAACAGTTGGTAACTCTTTTACTTGTTTATAGAAACCAGTTGAACTACTTCATGAAGTAAAGAGGGTTCTATCTAGTCTTACTCGTTGTCTTAGCGATAGCTTGAATTATTTAGTACATTTCCTTTGCTGGTAGCTGCGAGCTGCCTGCTGCCTGCTGCCAGTTGAATAGGAAGCTAGAAAGTGAGAGAGAAACATTTCCAATAGGTCATTCCCCGGTGTTAAGCCTGTTTACCGCTCTTAATTAAAACAAACTGCCTTCTTGTCGCTTACTTACTCTAACGCTAATGCACAAAAACATATTTCGTGTTAGTGGAAGTATTTTGGTAAAAGCGTGGCCGGTAACTGACCGGTAATTACGGGGGATATGTTTATTTTTTCCCGCGGAGGGAAGGTGTGGAGAAGTGGAGTGAAGAACAACAACTAATGGTTACACTTTCAGCACGCAGCTATGCCCAATCTCCCGATCCTCCCAATCTACCCAAACCTCCCAATCTCCCCGGTCTCTCCAATCTCCCTGATGCCCCATTATCCGCACAGCGCTTAGGGCAGAACAGCGAGTGCCCGCAACACATACTATAAACACGCCTACGTACTACTCGCTAGACATATAGACCATACTATTCATTACGCTATCGCTATACAGAAACACTGTAGCGCCGCGATGGAAAAACACAACATACGATACCCACTCGTAAAAATATTATTGTTTTCTATGCTTATCAGTTGTACAATATTGCGGTGGATGGAAACAAAGAAATAAATAGAGCATTTATAATGCAACTACCGTTTGAATTTTTACATTTACTGACGTGTTCCCATATTGTAAGCTTAATTATGCCGTCATAAGTTAAAACACAGCATCGTCTTTGAGATTCTTCAAGAATTGCTTGCTTCTGTGGCTTCACTCATGGCGGCAGATGAAATCATATTTAGAAATATTTCAACAATGTCCACAATAATTCAAAACACCATTGTCAGTTTTAAAATGGATGAATAAAAAATTACATTATTCACTGTTAACGGATTCATACACATTTTATTTCAAGATTATTAGTCAATATTTGTTCTCAATACAATGTATTTAAAGAGAACTTTTTATGAAACTGGCAGCGTTTTTTCTTTCCTTTGTCGACTGTAAGAATCAGTTCAAATAGTAGTTCAGTGGACAGCAGCCTCGACGGCTCTCAGAATAAAAAGCTATATCATCTTGAAAGGATTGACCTGACGCGGAACACATAAAAAAATTTACAGACAAGCAAAATGAAAAGTGGTTAAATTAAAACTGGACGTTGCTACGCTCAGTTAATAATCTAAGAAAAAAAAACAGCAAATTAATAAAAAAATGTACAAATTTTCTCTAACGGCTATGTTTTATATTTTAAGCATTGTTGCATCAAGTTGTTGTAAACAGGGTACAATTAAAAGTTTTTCTTTGTTTACCAACAATTGCCCGATACAATACAAGTATAGATTTTCTATCACCCTTCAATTGTATAGACAATACTATTATCGAGAGTATTCTTTTCTGAAACCCTTTTCTTATCACAATCAGCATTGAAACTTGTTCGATGTGCATGTACAGGGTTTTCCAATAAGAGGTGTTATTTTGAATAGCCCGTTATTTCGGTAGATGTTACTTTTAAAGCTGTCATTTTTTGACATTTGACAAGCAAAAACTACGTCATTAATAAAAATGGAACAATACACGCTTCGACAATGTATTGAAATTATTAAAATTCACTTGAGTGAATCAAATGCAAATCACCTTGAGTGATGAGGCCCATTTCCACCTCGGTGGCTTCGTCAACAAGCAAAATTGTCGAATCTGGTGCTCGGAAAACCCAAGAGTTATTTTTGAAAAGCCTTTTTATCCTCAACGTGTGACTGTTTGGTGCGGTTTATAGTCCAGCGAAGTCATTGGACCTTACTTTTTCGAAAATGAGACTGGAGCAACATTACGGTGAATGAATTGCGCTATGGAGAAATGATTAATGATTTTTCATGGCCGAAATTGGATGGTATTGATTGAGACAACGTTTACTTTCAACAAACCGGTGCTACGTGCCACACAAGCAACGAAACCATTGATCTTTTATGATTGAATATCAAAATAACACCTCTTATTGGAAAACCCTGTACGATTGGCCGATTATAAAACCGTTTTTGTTTCCGTGTGCTTCAATTGTACAAGTATCACGAGTTTTTTTCAGAAATTCTCTTGAATGTAAGCTCCTCCTAACGTAAGCTTAACGGCGTTAAATCAGTCGAATGTAACGTACATAACAGGAGTTTTGATGAAGATGAATCTGACGAGGATCAAGAGACCAAAGAATTTGTATTTAGGTAATTACACGTGGCCGATTTAATGCTATTTAGATAACGTAAAAGATATGGAATAACCACCTGTTCGTATATTATTAAAGAAAAAAGGTAAACCGAGAATAAATCTCATTGACTGGTCATTATTTTACGTGCCGCTGAGCTCGCAGGTGGACTGATCCCTCTTCAAATGTTCAGGCATCAGGCAAGGTAGGTACCGCGCGGTCATCAAGGTACGGAGTCGGGTACCGAGGCAAGAACCCCTATTCATTGTGAAATAAATCCGTTTTGAAACGTGTCAGGTTTTTATGTCGGTGCCCGTATAATACCCATATCTATTTAACCCTGCCCTTCTTTAAACATAACACGCCCGGTCCATTCTCAGCCAAGTCTCAGCCGGGGATCAACAGACTCAGGGGATATCCTGCGGAGCTTATTATCTTATCACAACAAATGGACGGAGAGATGAAATATGTTAGCTACTGACTTCAACTGTAAACTACCTGGGGCTAGGGGTTGGGTGGGGGTTGAGAGATGGGGTAACAGGGGGTATTGAGTATCGTAGGGCGGATGGCGGGGGAGAACTCTGTTCACTTGAAGCTTCCCGTGAGGCTAACCAAACTCCGCTCCACTTTACCCGTCCTGGCCTTAACAGAACATGAGATACGATTTATCACAGTTTGGGGAAAACGCAAACACAAAGAAATATGATAAATTTCTAGGATCGATAATATAATATACTTTCTGCCTACCTGCCTTCGACAGCGGATCAAATACACTGATCCCGAGTCAACTACGTTTGCAATAAGACACATATTTAAAAAACGAACTATTTAACTGAACAATATGCTTTTTTCCCACATTACTAGGCAAATTTGATTGTACGTCTCACAAGTCTGTTCTGGTTTATTATTTGCTTTCATTACTTTCCTTCTTACATCGTCTCATCCAGAGATGTGCAAAATGGGTACCCAAAACCATTTGAAATGCAAAATGGACATAGGTCAAAACTTTTCCATTTGAAAATGCAAAATGCAAAATACCTATTTTCAAAATGCATTGAAAATGCAAAATGGTTTATCGGGTCAAACAATTGAAATAATTATAGAATTTTTAAACAATTTTGTCATTTAATGGACATCAATGTATAACAAACATATTAAATTATGGTAAATCCAAAAACACCACGACTACAGATTATGAAACCACAAAAAATTAGCGCGGGACTAATGTTGCCAACGTAAAAACGTAGAAACTGCGATCTAATATAATACTATGTATAACAGCGTCATACGGCCCACAGTGGGCTGAAAATCGCCTTTCATAGACACAGAGACTTGAATTTTCAAGGGTATTTTTTGGCTAGAAATGGATTCTGCTGATCATTACTATGCTATAAAATTTCGTACGAGGCAATTGCGTGTACAAATGAAGGAGTTATCATTTTTATAGAAAAATTTGTATGGCACTGACATTAAAAATGAGGCTATCTCTGGAATCATAAGGTTGGCCATTCAATCCTTACACACAGATATACTACTATTTATTTGTATTTTTTTCACATATTTCGTATTACGGCGCAACTTGCGATTTTTTTTTTTAAATCCTCAAGTTGAAAAAAAAACTTTCTTATGTTGATGATTCATTTTAATGCTTAAATGCTTTACATATGAGTATGCTTTGTCTAGTTTACAATATTTTATTGGCACTATAAATCAAAATTCAAGTCTCTATGTTTAAAGGTGATTTTCAGCCCACTGTGTGGCCCCATGTTCAGTATTTATATCAGTATTTTTTGTAATGGTATCACTCAATTGCCAGGGCTCCTACCAGGGAGCAACTTGACAAATAGAAATTATCTCTCATAGCGAGGTTGAGGACCGACTGATATTTGGGGCTTATGAAAAAAAGATGAGTGGAGATAGTAGGAAGAATGTTGCAAAAAAGCATTTAAAATGGAAAATTCATTGAGAAAAGCATTTAAAATGCAAAATGGTTTTTAGAAAAGCATTTAAAATGCAAAATGGAAAATACCCATTTTGCATTTTGCATTTCCATTTGAAATGGATTTATTTGAAATAAAGCACATCTCTGGTCTCATCCATATTACTCTGTTTACATTACCCCAGTCAATATTGCTGTACACAAATATAAAATATTAGAACGGACTCTCGAAAAAAAAAAAATTTAGTTCTTCGTATTTCTAACCAAAACCAATTATACGTTCGTAATATACCTAAAACATGGGCAGAGTAAACTCAATTTCAAACTAACTATCCGATGCCTTGAATGGCGTAGGCAGGAAGGGGAGATCTCCTCACAACTTTCTCTTGTCATGCACTTCTTGCTTCATTCACATTTATTTACCAGTTCATACTCTTCAATTATTTAGACTCTTGACATGACCGAACTCAAAGCTACCTTCCTCAATGTGAATTACCTATTAAATAATTCATCTTGTAATGAGTTCTAGATAAGTACTCGAGTGGTGACATAATGGTGGAATATTAAAGTGTTTTAAATTACATTCATTCTGATTCTGATTTTAATGTTTTGGGTAAGATATTCTACACTACTTATCAGAAAATACTTTTAAATGGCAGTTCTTAGCCAATCTCGGTGGGTGTTCAATCGGGCATTTAAAAAAAATCATCCCTATCAAAAAATAAAAATTACTCAGAACTTCCTCAGAATATCACTGAAACTAGAACATATTTCCTCTAACGGGTGTAGTCGTGTTGTGTGTGTTTTTTCAAGAGCAAAAACTCTTCATTTAATAACACCAACAATATTCACAGGAAAAAAATCTGTTGATTCTTGTTAAATACTACCATTCGGTAAAAAATTGTTATTCATGGTCGCTGCGCACTAGCGCAGCTAGAAGATTCCCGAGGTTTCAAGTCTACCGCTAAAGTACCACTAGTATGTTTGTTACGAACTATTTATTAGGACAGACTGTTCGATAGTATGTGCTGAATATACAACTTGGGCAGAAGTATTTGGACGGATGGACTTTTTAGCATGAAATTTGAATGAAGCGCCGCTTAAATTGTGGAAAAATTATAATACATGCTCTTATAATCATATATTTTTTTTATAGGAGCTGACTGCATAAACGTTTTTTTGAAGAAAACCGCCAATGAAAAGAATCACGAAAGACATTCATGAAAAGCGTTCCACAAAAATGTTTTCACTGGCAGCAGGTGTTTCTTTCGATGTATGTTGTTTCGTACATTATACCCGTGTTTATAAAACTAAATGGAGGTGTTTCATTAATGCGGTGCTTGCAATATCCTCGAGTAATTCGAGCTTGACTCCGAGGCACAGGCAAGCCCCGCGCTGAAAGCCCCAAAGAAGCTACCGACATAATAATGTGCTTTAGAAGTTTTAAGTGTTGCGCATCATGCTCATATAAACTTGTCCTGTATTCGTGTACTCGTGAATTCCTACTCCATTTACATGGGCACCTTCATTATTGCTAACTTTAATGGCCGCTTTCGTAAATCAAAACTTAGCGAAGGATTACTGGATTCCATTTAGCTATCAATTGTTACGACAGAGCAAATTCTGCAACTCAAATACCTAGACGTCAAAACTATTGATGGCTATTAAAGTCAAAGTGAAACTTTTAACTTTTCATCATTGTAAACTAATGTTGTGCAATGGTTAGCTAATCCAATGTTCGTGTTTTGAAATTTATTAATGAATAATGCATAATGATTTAGTTTCCTTTTAGAGCTTACTTTAAAAATGATTAATTTAATTCCTTACCTTTCAATTTTATGAATATATGTTATTTTTTCCTCTATTCATTGATTTACCTTTACAATAATTTAAGGTTTTCTAAACAATTTGTTGTTATTCTTTGATGCTATACAAACTATTATTGGGGTTTTTACATTTTTTTCAATAAATATATTAGAGATTCTATACAGCAAAGTGCAAATCACTATCAGCTCCTCTCGATTAAATTTGTTTAATTTTATAGGAACCTGCCAAATATTTTGCATTATAGCCAAATTTATCCAAAGTTTTAAAAATACTTTTTTTAGAAAAAAGTGGACAGATTACTTTAAAAGCTCGGCTGAGGGTTGAGTTCTCCGACAACGAATTCGGAGGTCAAGGGTTTGAATCCCGACGTGCGAAAGTAAATTTTATTTTATAATAATAAGAATAAAATAACTTTGGTTTTAATACCACTTTATTGAATATCTTTTCAATATATAAAAACCAACCGGTTTCGGTTCACCCTGAACCTTCATCAGGGTTACATAAAAACTCACAAGGTTTTATAAAAAATCGTATTAAAAAAAAAAAAAGTTATTTTACTATAATTATGTACATCGACAAAGTGTTTACTACATGTGCAAATCAAAATTTTAATTTGCTTATACAAATTAAACATTGAAATATAAAATAATATACAGAATACTAGCGGAATGTTCTAAAGTGGTAGATATTCTCAATCTCGCCTTGGTGACTAGAATTGAAACGTTACTTGAAATGACTTCAGCTGTGTTTAGTGTTCAGATCTGAACAGTTAAGTACTTCTCCATCTTCCTCCTTGTTTACTAATCCTTTAGCCTCACAACATACCTAATTGGGAATGCCGTAGTCTTACTTGCTCCGGTTAGCAGAGAACTATTGTGCAGCATTCACGTAAAAAAGTCAAGAGGAAGTGTGTTTGTAAAATAATAGCTGGTGCTTACCGCTAATTTTATAGTTGAAAATCATTTTATATAACTTTCAAACATTTACCAGTACCCTTGATCATCATAGATATTGCCAATTTTATTTTTAGAAAATGAAATATTAATTAATTAATATTTTTATTTATTTGCATTTTTTAATAGTTCAATTAGTTAAATAAATAGCACGAACTTCGCATTCTTTTAAGTTAAATACGATGATACATAATATGATACGATGTTATTTTATAAGTTAAATTAAGTTAAATACAAGTTAAATTAAGTTAAATACGAGTTAAATTAAGTTAAATACGATGACACGTAATATTATACAATGTTATTTTATAAGTTGAATACAAGTTAAATTAAGTCTTGTAAGTTAAATACGATGATACATAATATGATACGATGTAATGTTATATCGTTTTTTCATTGGCTATTAATATAACCTTATTAGCCTTGAAATAAATGTTATTAACATTTTGTATTATGTGGTTACAAAAACTTTTGATAAAGCCAATGAAAAAATATCAAATGAAATATGGCCCAAAAATGTATGAATATTACAAACTTGACATTACATTGGCCAATAAAATAACGATATTTAAAACAGAAGACCAAAACAAAAAAAAATGATAGTTAAAATGTTATATAAAACAGCTCTAATCTAGCATCTATAACTAGCATCTATAACTCTAACCTTATCATCAATAAGAAAACAACAAACAACAAGAAACAAACAACAAACAACAAGAAAAAGCGATTCTATTCAATTTTAAACTTTTTAAAAATGAAAACAAAAAAATTAATAGATTCTGAAAAAATTACCTTATTAAGTTTTCTGTGTTGCATATTTTATCCGAATGTTATTTTTAAGAATGTTATGAATTTTGAGAGGTTCGTGTTAAATTCATTGATGTCTGTGCGTAGTCTATTAGGGGCCACAGTTACTTCTTATAAATAATTTTCATGATGATAACTGTGGTTTTTGGAATATTAAATGTTTACGGGGGTTGAGAATTCTTAATAAACATCTGTAATTAATATTTTGTAATAAGTCTATCCACAAAATTATAAATTTTCTTATTAAGCATTATTAGGTCTACAATATCTCGGTGTTAATTAAGAAAGAGTCTTGAGGTTTTTTTTAATTTTTTTTATTTTTTTTATTTTTTTTATTTTAAATTTATTTATTTCATCAAAAAATTACAGAATATATATAATATATCATTAGTAAGTTGTATAATTATATGTAAGTTAGAAACAATGAAATTGTTGGAAGAATAATGTTACAATAATACGGCAGTTTCTAATATAAGAAAAAATATATATGAATGTAAGAGTGTTATATAGAAATGGCATAATATACTATATTTTAGGTTGTGCATAACCTGCCTCACTAGGCGAACCTGTATTGAGGCAGAATTTTTAGTTAATTATTTCTCCATTTAGTCTATGGTTTGCTAATATGTAAATGTTTAATATGGGTTCCCATACAGCAATCCATTATTTGAGGTTACATTATTATTTACATATTGAAGATACAGATATAATAAGTTTAAACACAATACATACTATAATAACTCACTGTGACAAGGCATTTGGTTACTTTTCATTATTGTTTGCATTTACACAATACGTATATAATAAGTTTTAGCACCGTACATACTGCAATAACTGTCAATGACAAGGCGTTTGGGTGAGGGCACTAGTGTAGGCTCGATCATTTGAATAAATCCAAATTTTAACATTTTTTTTAAACTCTTTCCGTGTTTGACTCTCTTTAATATTTTCCGGGAGCATGTTGAAGATCTTTGTGGCAAAGTAGCCAAAGCTACGTTGACCAAAGGTGGAAGAAAGTGCTGGAACTTGCAACATGTCTTTGTTTGAATTACGCGTAAATCTAAAGTTAGTTTTTTTTTCGTAAAACACGTGTTTGTTTTTAAAGAGATGCATGAGGATAGTTTTTACATAGATCTGTCGAACATCAAATACTCTCATTATGTTGAAAATTAAGTTACTGTTTGCAGTTTGAGGAAGTTTGAGAATAATTTTCATAATTGTTTTCTGCGCCTTTTCAACAGGATCTAGAGCTGATGAAGTACCCCCTCCCCATGCAATGATACCATACTCAATGATAGATTGGGTTAATGCAAAATAAATCGTTTTTAGAATTTGTAAGTTAAGGAAGTTCCTTACGGATCTGAAGAAATGTATTGTTTTCCTAATTTTATTCGCAATGATCTGAGTATATATATTCCATTTGAGGTATGGGTCAATGGTGAGACTGTTTTGTGTTTTTCGTTTTGACGGTTCATGGAGACTGTTTTGAATGCGATAAAATACATATAGATATGGTTTTCTCTCCTATATATAAGGAAAGTAAACTCATTTTAAACAATTTTCCCGAGAGCAGTCATTTTAATCTAAAACATTAATTTTTATTCGATTCGACAATAAATTGATCCAAAAAACTGCCATTAAAAATGTTCATATATATTTTCCTTACTCGGAGAACGTATTTTCATGTAACGTTAAATGATATCCGCTAAGCCGCTTGATACGGCATAGACCCGACCAGGCTTTGTCCGGCAGGTGGTGTAGATCATCCTTAGGCAATACGTGTCTCTCCCTCTCCTCCTCCCCGCCGCCTTCACCTTGCCCTCGCCCGCTCAGTGTATTCGTGCGACCTCCCAACTATGCGATTATTCGCACAAAGAAGTTTGCTTTACAATATTTCATGAACGCTTCTGTGCTCTTTATTGTGGAAAAACGTAATGAATGGTCCCAATACCGCGACCCAAACCAGAAATATGATTCAGAGTTATTCTGAAATGTAGCCGACGATGTTATGAATGGAAGGTAGATTGGTACACTCCTAAAGTAAATCATTTGATACGCAAAATATAATATTATGTCAGCAGTGATATTATTTGATGTTATTTTAATAGCATGGGCATTAATAGCTATTAATGTGTGATACATATTTCACAGAATAAAATATAAATTAACGATTAAAGAAAATTCAAATAGTGGAATTGATAGAAAAATACGGATTAAAATTATATTATGGATAGATAAGGTTCAATAAAAATATTTTAAAATAAAAATAAAATAATATAACTGATACTTTCGTTTATTAAGGGAATAAATATGTAAGTAATTAATTATGTTATTAATTATGCAATACCCATCACTTTAATGGTCACACTATACGGGGTTATAAAATAGGAAAAAAAATAGGTAAGCAGTTTTGTTTTATTATAATTATCACTAATATGCCATTTTATAAGTTCAACCAACATAAGGTTAATGGAATTTAATACTCCATAATAATACTTATTCGTTAGTATGAAGGACAATCACTAGGTTAAGGTGCTCCCACAGCCGCTGTGCATACATGATGCTCTGGCTGGGCCTTAAAGCTGCTGCCACACGCAAAGCTCACATCAACAGATAATATAAAGCACAATAGCGCTCGCCATACAATCCCATACAGACCCGACACACGTAAAAAGATAACGCGCTATAAGTGTGGTTCTGAACTTCGCTAACCGAATTTATTTTACGTAACCGCTCCCGACGCGATATTTGAAAAGTTATGCGTCCCCCTCTCCGCCGTAAAAAGGAGAGGGGGTCATTTTAATTACGGAGCTACCAACTAAGTTCCGTGTTCCCTTTGACAGCCATGACATAAGCAGCCTAATAATTCATTTCTTATTTATTATGTTAGCTCATATCGTCATGTGTGCTAGTAAATTTAGAAACATAAAAAAAAACTTTATTTGGCAAAAATACTTAACATATATTTAAAATATAAATATAATCAATATTTGAATTTGAAGTAAACAAATTTTCGCCCTTTCAAAATTAATCATATTTTTAATCTCAGTATGTTTATATGGTAATATCATTCGGTTTTTTGATAAAAGTTGGACGGCTTGGACGAAAGTTGAGCTTATTTTACAATAATTTATTATATGTCGCTTTCGTCGATCGGCGTGCGAACTGCGAATTTCCTGATTCGACGGAGAGGTTATGTCAGGTTATGTGAAAATGCGCTATTTACGCGCAGATTGTTTAAAATCTAAAAAGTTTATAAATAGCATTTATAATTATATAGTTGGCGGCATCATCATCTGAGGATGAGCTGTCCAACAGATCCAGCAATAGGCGACAAGTATCATCCATTTCGAAAACGTGCTCAAGCTGTCAGTAAGTAAAGTTGTCACTTTGACAGATGAAATTATGTTCCTCGACCGCTCTCGAATTCAACTGACCCCCTCTCCTACCATAGGAAGAAATATTTGATAGCGTCGTGTGTCGGTAGAAAAGATGATGCGCTGTACATTAACTTTTGATGTGAGCTTTGCGTGTGGCAGCAGCTTAAAGATTTGGCGGCGTGTAAATGCGGTGTGGTGCAGACCAGACACCAAATATGTGATCTACGAATTCTCGCTCCATTGATTCCCTTCAGGGATTGATGAGGTTCACAGGGCGACGCCTGCGGCCCCGGTCTGGCTCCCAGACCAAAATATCCCTCTCTGACCCCCTCCCATCATACGAAAGAAGAAGAATTATCAAGGTAGCTGCATACTGAAAAATACAGTGAGAATAAAAACCAACGAGCTGTCGGTATACTGAACACGCGAAAAATCCCATCCCCCATTCCCCATTCCCGGGGGCCCGCGTCCGCACGCCCGCGCCCCCCGGCACCTGTCCGCGGGCCTACCGCACCCCCGCCGGACTCATCAGCTGGCGTCGCACCCAGATTTATTTCCTACAAACACAGAATGTTTATTTCCACTGTCACACGGCGTTCTTTTGGGTGTGTTTTACACTCGTGTTGCTCTCATATTAAATTTGCTTATCGCTGGCAACAGTAGTCGTTGTACGGATTACTAAATAGTTTACAACTTTTTTATTGCTTTTATATTAGTACGTCCTTTTTTTTTAGTGTTTCACATATTTTTTGTTGACATTACGTATGTATTTTATTCACCTACTCATTTTATAATCAACAAAACCTCCTCTCATACCGGATTAAACACTTCCTATTCATAAATGGTTATGTCGTGTTATTTTATGATATTAATGACGTGTGAATGATTCAAAGTGAATTATCTTGTTTCACAAAGAGTTATTTCATTCAAACACAACACAAAGTTTTATTTTGTGTGTTTTACAAATATTTCCACCATCACGCACTGTGATTTTGGTGTGTTTTGTATTATTTCTCTATAGTATAGCTGGTAACCGTTGTTCGGATTGCTTTAGTCTTGTTCTTTCATGATATTATTGATACGTGAACGATTGTGCTGATACCTTTCTACGCACAGTTATAAATTACTACCGTGATTCTACACGATAATAAAAGTCAAAATATTTATCACTTTTACAATGGAAAAAAATAACATTTTATTTAAAATTTAAATATTTTTAAATAAATAAATAAAAATTTAGATTATCACCGGATATTACTTTATCACGGGATATTCGGTATATTATGTATATTTTTTAATGAACAGAAATTTTGGAAGTTACAGCTACGGACCCTTTAGTCAACCGAATTGAGTTATTGCTTTATATCTCAACAGAACATGTGGTTCAACAGTACAATCTCAGCATCACCTGATTAGATTACCGCAAAATAAATACCTTACGAGATTTCCAAATTATCCAAGGCCTCTCAATTGCCCGGAGCCAACCAGAGGCATTTCTAATCGTGTTAACTTTCGAGGCTGACGGATGCGTGATAAAAAGACAAACTGATAGTATTTACCATTTTGCTGCTGTTTATTTATCATTTTCGTTTTGTAAATGTTGTGGAAAATTTTTAGCGTTCAAGTATTTTGTTTTTACTATTTTGTAACACTTTTTTTAAAACATATATCTTTCTATACTGTACATATAATTCGTAATTTTGAAGATATGCTTACAGCATGAAACTTTCACCTATACCATCTCTATGGTGATCAATTTAGGTGAACAGCGAAGGAAAAAACAACAAAAACTACGTAGTTAAATGAAAGTATGAAAATTTTTCACGCTAATGAATATAATCATTATATTATTTTAAATCGAAGGAATCCACGCTCTTCTTTTTGGAGGGTCATTTACAAAAATTCTGAAAGTGAATCAAACAGTTAGTTATTTTCGCAATAATACATTATAGGTCTTACTTATAATTGTTGAGTAAATAAAGCATAAGTTCTGAATAGTGAAAATCATAATCAAGTCGCGTCGTATAGCTACATCGGCTTTACGCTAGGGTGTAAATAGCTCTCAGATTATATCTCCACCGGTATTACTTGGAATGCAGGTTCTAGTTTTAAGCTATTTTGTGAACAAATTCCTTCTCATAGGGGAAGACTGAAGAGCAAACTGAAGGATTAAGTGAGGTTGCGGTGAAGATATGCAGGCGAGCAAGAAGAACAAAAGTTTGAGGTCGTCTAAAGTTTTAATTGTTAGTAAGCGATCAGCCATTAGCGCACCAGAGTTAAAGTATTTTTCTAATTTTATAGTATTCGATAGGTGTTTTTGTCTTAATAATGGTGAACTATATCTGATAGTTTGAATTTCAACAAAACCATACCTCAGAAAATTTTTCCCGCAATCTAATTACCTTTATCGTTAATATAAAACAAATATTTTTAAACAGGTTAACCTCAGAACAGAAATCTTCTAGTGAGGCAGGTTACTTTCATGTTTGTAATATTGATCATGTTATTGCAATAAACACCCGGATTGCCGGCAATTAAAAAAAAAAAAACAAAAAAAAATTACCCATTTCTACCAACAAATCTAAGAAATGCAAATATATTTTTATATATTATGATATATATTTACGCGTGGGGTTAAATTTAAAAAAGATACCCCTTCTTAAAACAAAAAAAACAAGTAATTACCTTAACCAAAAAATAACACCAATATAAGAATGTTGAAAGAAAAAAGAAACCTTAAGTAATATGTCTGTTAACTTTGAGTTTCATAAAAGTTCGTATTCGTTTAAGATAATGATATATAATTATGTACCTACTTTTGTAAGCTAGAATGTTTTACATCTGATTTTTTGTTTGTATTTGTTTACTTTTTTATTGTCTCGTAATGAGGTTCTGGAAGACAGTTTTGTTTGTTTTGGGTTGGGGGTTGGGTTAGTTATTGTTTTGTGTAAATCTTGTTTACTTGTAAGTTGTCAGTGTTTTAGGGGACCTTTGTCTGGGGATGACCGTACTAGCAGGCATAACTTCATTATTATGTATGTTGTGTATGGCAGTGACAGCGAGCAGATTATTTTTTAATAGGGGTTCCATTTTCTACGAGAATTTCAATTCCCTTCTCCAACAGTACGTTATTTATGAATTATAAAGGGTGTTAGGATAACTTTTTTTTATCTTAAAAACAGTTAGGATCGGTTGAGGGGTTGGTCAGTTTTTAGGCTGAGTGATCAGTGATGATATGTGAGTGAAAGAAAAAAAAATGGTTGGTTTTGAAAAAAAAACATAAAAAGAGTCACCGGATTCCAAAATTTGCCTAACATTTTTTTACATCAAATAATATCAGGAATCACTGGTTGTAAGTCAAGTACGTCCCTTAATACCCTGTTTGTATTATTTGTTTTTATTATAATATGCAGGGAGATTAAGCTGAATACTTGACTGGGCTGAATTATATGCTAACAAAAGACTACCGACGTTCTCCCATTACAACAAAAGTTTTGTCCAGTAAAAAGGCCAGTTGTATAAATCTTAGAGAATTAACCATTTTTATAATAGGAAAACATAATTTTCAAAAATATTTTTATTTCTTCGTGTTTTGTAAATCATTCATTTTTCATATATTTCGACCATGTATTATTATTCTCTCTCGTAAAAGTTGACTACTAAATAAGTTTCATTTCGTAATTGTTTTCAAGCAATGAAGCCTTTTATTGAAATACATACATACAGGAATAATTGGAAGGATAACTAACACATCTGCTATAGGTCACAATAGATGGTTCGATACGTTTGGTGACCTAGCAGGGGTGCACGGGTTCAGGGGGTGAGGTTGGATGGATTCATACGTCACTCCTGGACACACCGCACGGATAAAAATGAGTACCGCTTTTTTATAAAAATAATAAAATTTTAGTCATTCAGAATATATCTGAACACGTGTTCAACGCAGGTGGCCTTGTCCGAATAAATATATTGAAATATTATTATTTTGAAGGAAACGTTCATGGTTTACTGATAGTTAGATAGAAATTTGTCCAATCATTCGTTATAGACCTCTAGTCCCGTTTTTGTCAGGAAAATTTATAATTTTACCAGATATTTTTATAAATTAACCATATTTCACATCAGTAAGTTTTCTACTACATACCCCTTTTCATTCCCAGAACTTCCTCTCCTTCCCTCTCTTAAAAAATACCCACTACACAGCATCCCCAAATATGAGATAGGCCTTAAGATAATTATTTTATGTGTGGAGTTAGCGTACAAAAGAAAACCCTCTAAACCAGTGGTTCCCAAAGTGGTCTATATAGACCCCCAGGGGTCGATATCAGCTTGCTGGGGGTCTATTTCAGCGATAAAAAAATTTGGGGGTCCACGAGATTCAAATGGGGGTACATACGAGCGGATCCCCATTTACCTCAACTCAATATTTAGGAGTTCCGTAAATGACACAATACACCTAACACAAATAACACAGCTTACGTAATACTAATAATTGACTGAGAAATTACTTATTTGATATTTGTATGGTTATATATCATAAAGTTGTTTATTGAGGTATATAAATAGAGTCTACGTTCCTTTTCTCGTCAGAATTAATATATTCAAGCAACACATTGCACATTGGAAGCCGGGAATTATCCTAGTTCCCCAACTTGTTTTTGAAAAACGTGCAGGGTAATAATGACGTTCAACATTTATATGTACTTCACACAGACTTCAAAACTAAGTTTGAGGATATTTTGACTGTGGAAATGGAAGGTTGAAGAATCGGATATCATGTGACAAAAATAACTAATGGGCAGTTCTGTAGGGCCAGCTACAGAAAGAAATTCCCGTTGCTTATCCTGCTCCATTTTCATTTGGTGTAATACCTCACAAGGGCGCCCCTGACTGCACAATGCAAAACAGAGGAACTATACCGCCACCCGGTTGTAGGGCAGGCAAGGGAAGGGAATATTTTTACGAAAAAAAATCAATGATTATCACATGGGACGTTAATAGATTTAGGAAAATTCAATATTCGACAGGCAGGGGGTCTACGGAAAAAAATATTTTTGGATAGTGGTCTACGGGGCAAAAAAGTTTGGGAACCTCTGCTCTAAACATACATTTTAATGGAATGATATCAGTTGATTTTATAAACCACTATTAACTTACACTGCATTCGATATGGCCGGGATTATCTCTTGTCTACGTACTCGCGCATTCTTCCTTAATAATAAAGCACGTTTCCAAATGCTAACATTAATCAGGACTTCCATTGTCAGCCTTCCTGATGCTCGGTTTAAGTCGGGGCCACATTGGAAACACTAACAGTCGACAGCGCGGGCCGCAATTAACTGAATCCGTAATGCTTGGTCAGTGCCAGGAGTATGGGAGCCGAGTGTAGTGTGCACCGTTGTGTGCCGCTTTCCTAGTTCGGTGACCGGTCACTGTACCACCAGCCCTGTGTGTACAATGTACATTACATACTATTAGGTAGCATTGTATACAATTAAATTATTTTAGTAGTAGAGTGCGGGTTCGGTTCATCTCCCACCGCTGCTGCTCTCCGGGAAAAATAAAGTTTAGACTCGTTACTTCGAGTAAGCCTTCTTCGGAAGTTTTTTGGATGATGTGAGAGAGAGCAAAGTCGAGTTTCACAGTTTTTTTAATGGAATCTGACTCTTTTAAGAGATTATTCATTTTTGTGATAACATTTATTTATTTAACATCATCGACTTCAATTATAAGGAGCACCACCTTGAAGTTGAAACTAGGCGAAGAAAATTTTCTGATGCTACATTTGTTCTGATGGGTGACTACAACCTTCCAAATATTGTATGGGACTTTGAGAACATCGCGTCCTCGAGTCCGGACAACATTAATCATGGCTCCCACGAAATTATAGAAATGTCGAACTTTTTAAATCTGCATCAGAAAAACCATGTGTACAACATCAATTCTCGTCTTCTCGATCTTTTCTTTACAAATTCTTCTAGTGTTAATGTGTATGCATCTGATGAAATGATTATTCCAATAGATAAATACCACCCCCCTCTAATAATCAATTACCTCAATATTTATGTTAAGGTAATTGACCCCACGATTGTCAAGCGTAATTTTGAAAAAGCAGATTACGCAAAGATTATAGAAATTTTTACTTATAATTGGGTTTATGATCTCACTTGTAAAAACTCAAGTTAAATGAGGCCTTAGAATACTTTTACAATGTTATTTATCAAGCAATCGATAGTTTTGTACCCCTACAAAAATATAACACTTCTAAATTCCCTAAATGGTTCGATTCTGAACTAATTAATCTAACGTACGATAAAAAAATTTCCCACAAACGTAAAATAAATAGAACGCTAGATAATTATATCGCATTCTACTGTAATGTTTTTAACCGTCTACCCTAGCTTCTTAACGAATTAATATTTTGTTACGTTTGATTTGCAACTTCTCGCGGTTTATCAACCCTTCAATCTTAACGAATTAATATGTCACGTTGTGTAATTTTTTGTTTCGACAGTGATTAATTCATTGAAGGATCCTTTAAATTGGTTGTGGTAACTTTGGTTCTTTTTAGATGAGGCGTGTTACATTCTGTATGGTTTAAAAATAAGACAATGACCGACTACCCTGATTTTAACTACCTTTTCCTACCTTGTTTGCTCGCCCAAACGTTTCCGGTTGCTGCAGTCGATAATGTGCTAATTCAATGAGACAATTAATTACAAGTACATGAAATTCGCTATAGACAATTCAATTCAAGATGCACAAAATTCTAAGTTAATGATTTGACTATGGATTGTTAGTTTTGTGAGTTATTTCTATGAGTAGGTATTTTCGGGAATAGCTAGAGACAAAACATGTGTTGCTTTCGATTGGTCTCCGTCCAAATCCCATCCATCAACGTGACCAGCTCGAGAGCTGCCAAGTTGATGGTCCAATCCCAACACCTCCAGAAATTAATTGAATATCGCTCAGCGACAGATGAAATAATGACATGTTTTGCCTCCTGCCGGAGGGTGATGAAGGTGGGATGTGGGTCCTTGTTGGTAAATGATGATGTTGATGATGATGATGATTGAAGAAGATTCATCTTATACCGTTAGGTATAAGGAGCTGCTCCGGTCCGGTGGCATGATAGCCTGGTGTCAGGAACCATTTGGGTCACGTGGGTAGCGCGAGGTATAGGTCGCGTCAACCTCCCCCAAATCGATGATGAGTTAAGCTTCGCCAGTATGCCGAAAGTTAGGAGTCCACTCTACTAACCTCAAACATAAACATATACTGAAGTGGTTTGCATCAGCAACGTCAGGAGTTCGGGAGTCCCGTGAACACCCCTCTGGTTTACGCTCGTAAGAATAATGATGAATTCAGCTTCAGTTTGTTCGGCTTCGCCTCTGCAGTCACGCTACTCCAAATAGCTCCTGGCTCCAGTCTATACAGCTTCTCGTTCCAGTAGAGGTAATGACACATATTTATCATATGTACAATACAGAACATACTTCAAGCCTTTCGTCCACACTCAAAATAGTCATTTCAGTATTTAATTTGAATGAGGGCGTCCATCCGACATAACGAATGTTTCCGAGACGGGAGATTTTACCCCACTTCAAAGTCATGGTCATTCGCTCTATCGTTTGTTACTCTCCGTTCGCTTCAAATATCAAAGAATGGTAGAAAATGATATCCTCGACTTCCGGCGGTAAGGATCAGGGATACTGGAATAATCAGGTCGTGAATCTGAAATCATCCGATCTCCGTCAGCTCAAACGGTTTCAGTCAGAGTCAATTTCCAACCTAATTCTGGATGACTTTTCCTCCTTTAGTGGGGTAAGTACTTATTGAATTTGACAGGAAGGACGTCAGAAATCGCCGAAACAACTTCATATTCGTCACGATCCCTTCGTTCTGTCAGCGAGAAAATCCTCCCCATACGCCAGACAAGAATAGCATAGCCCTTATCCGCTTTGTTCCTTCGTCTACCAGCTAACTCAAGTAGGAAAGCCCATTAGCAATCTTCGTTCCCTTCGATTTGAACTCCGTGAAAGCGCCCTCTCACCAGCTGAAAATACTCGAAACAGGGGTCTATTCAGGGTGACTATCTAAGGCTGGTCCGCCAACACCTTCGACAGAAACCGATGCTTTTACGGGAATAACTCAACCACACCTGAGCAGGGGAAAAGCCGGCGCTGCTCTACTGAAATAGACTTTATCTCGGTATCCAGGGTTATCGACTTTGCTAACACAAAAGTCCCTATTAGGCAAGCCAATCACAAATTTCGTTCCCTTCGCTTTTGTCGCTTTGATAAGATAGGACAGCCTACGAAAAATTCGTACACTTCGTCCCCGCCAAACTTATGAAAAATTAAAATCTCACTTGACAGAATAGGAATGCCAGACAGATGCATTCTCTCGGCGGCCACCTTCCATCCGCTGCGTTAATTCCGCGAATAACTCTGATAATACCAAATATATTGGATGTCCAAGGAGAATACGATAACTTATTGTTGAAGAACGGGTATTGAAGCATATAATTAGCCGTTCTATTCGTTACCACTCCGCCTATAGGTATCTGATTGTTTCGACTAATAACCGTTCGCCGAATTATAAAAACATCGCATAATTACAATGGTTTATATTTTATAAATTTTGACGCTAAATATAACTACTGGAGAGTTATTAAATCATTTTAAATTGCAGAAAAAATTGTCTAACTCATAAATAATGTCTATTGTTGAATGATCTAAAGCGTTTTTTTGAGTAACCACTCTTCGTCCCTTTTGTAATAGCCAAGACCCGGTCGGTTTCAATGCAATAGGTGATTTATGGCCTCCTTTGCTAACGGGTCCGGACTATTGTCGCAAGTTCTTCCGTTCAAGATTTTAACATTATTACCTATAGTACTCAAGTTAAATACCCTTACTTCAAAATACAATTGAATTATTTGGTTTACATTAGGGAAATAAGTGTTAATAATTAGATTATAATAGACTTACCGATACATCTTAGTGTCAACAATCCAAATAATTATAAAAAAAAACAAACACAGCCACATGCAGTAAAATACTCATGCTGTTAGAAAACCACACCTTCTACACTAAATGACTTTAGCCGTGTTCGCGTCCCGACGATTAATTCTTTTTGACGCGCTTCCTAGTTTTTACTGACTCGACTATCTTAAAACGCTGACCGATCCTGATTATTCCTGACCGTCTCCCAGACCTTGAAACTCTGACCCCCTTGACACTATTTGATCGTCTCCCAACGCTTTCAAAAACCTGACTATCTTGAACCGCTTTTCCACCCTCGACCGTCTCTTAGCTCTCACCAATCTAGACTATCTAAAACTGACTATCCGCCCGCGCTCCTTAACCACGACTATCGACTTCCTTCTCCCGTTCTTCAACGCTAACTGTCCGCCCGCGCTCCTTAACCACGACTAT
Source organism: Hesperophylax consimilis (assembly GCF_061612785.1). NCBI lineage: Eukaryota > Metazoa > Arthropoda > Insecta > Trichoptera > Limnephilidae > Hesperophylax > Hesperophylax consimilis. Next base: position 5,381,105 of record NC_142840.1, on the reverse strand, counting down.
CGACTTCCTTCTCCCGTTCTTCAACGCTAACTCTCTCGACCGTCTCCCCGCGCTTTCAAATCCAGACCCCCTTCCCAAACCAACCCCCAAATCGCCATATGCGATTTCTAATTTATGTCTCCTGAATTCTCGAAATTTCGTGTATCCAAGGGCAGAAACGCACTTAAAGACCCCATCAATTATGAGCTCTAGAACCCGTCACATTAATTTAAATCGTTTCAAAACCAATAAATTGTTACTTCTCAAGTAAACTGTCTAATTCTTTGTTCAAATGATGAAACTTGACCCTTCCAGTCCAGTGGCGTGTTGGCCCACCAGCATTTTAGCTCGGCTTACAATTATCAACACGGTCTAGGATGTATTAAATAATTATGATGTAATAGTTTTATTTTTAAATCTTCTTGCGAGATTTTAATTTAATTAGGCAAATTCCAAACTCGTCCTGTTAAAATGTTATTTACCTCGCTATTCATAATTATAATTCGTCTAAATCCTTAGAAAATTACGTAACTATATTTAACGGCGTATTTCATACTTAGAAAGTCACTTAGTAGCATTGCTCAACCTAGTTGAATTGTTTCTTATTGATCTTGTTAGGGTTTTTTTTCTATCCGCCCCAAACTAAATTCGTCGCTACTCCACTGAATAAAATCTAAGAATTCAAACCACCCCGGAGGTCTCTGACGATACAGTGCATGTTCCAAGTTTTTTTTCCCCACCATAATAAATCTAAGCACTTGTTTTAAAATCAGTTGTCCAACATCTGGTAATTCCCTATGTCGTAAGACCAACTGAAAATTTCTTTCCCACCATAATAAATCAACAATAAAAAAAATTTATCCCAGGGCGAGTCCATCACACTACATTATGCGTAAAGATTGTACTAGCAAATCGAAAGTATGTTTCAAGAAATACACCAACAACGTTGAATATTCTATTTAAACAAATATTAATACATTTTGGAAACTCCTTTCGGAAAAATAACTCTAACTTTCCCGGTACAATGTTTTACGGGAAAAAAGTGGGTCATGACAAAAACGATATTGTAAATTTATTTGCAGATTTCTTCAAGAGTGTATATGTTGAAGACAATGACAACATATTATCTGATAAACCTCAATTTACCGAAAGCTCACTCAACTTGCATAACATCCATGTGGTAGTAAATGATGTTGTGACTTTTATCAAACAGCTGGATATAAGGTCGAATTCGGGGCCAGATATGATTCCCTCAATATTACTTAAAACTGTATTCATGTTCTAGCTCTTCCTATTACTATAATTTTCAATTTATCCTTATCTACAGGTTGTTTTCCTGAAATTTGGAAAAGCAGCTTTATAACACCAGCTATTTTTAAAAAAGGAGATAAATGTCAAATTAAAAATTAAAGACCCATATGTATTATGTCATCACTACCTAAACTTTTAGAAAAGATTATATTAAGTAAAATCATGCATCAAATTAAACCAATTATATCAACATTTCAACATGGTTTTATGCCAGACAGATCTACGTCATCTAACTTATTGCTTTACGAACATTTTATTTCTAATGCACTGTCCAAGGGTCTTCAAGTTGATACAATTTATACTGACTTTAGCAAAGCCTTTGATACTGTTTCTCATCGCATTCTAATGGGAAAATTAGAACATTTGGGAATAAGCGGCAACTTTCTCGAATGGCTTAGAAGTTACTTATCATAAAGAAAATTATCTGTAAAAATTACCTCCACAACTTCTTACACTTTTTTTTGCCTTAAGTGGGGTCCCCCAAGGTTCCCACCTAGGACCAATTCTTTTCATACAATTTATTAGTGACATTTCACTTATTTTCGATTCGCCGACGATCTAAAGATGTTTAAATCGATCGGTAATTCTTCTGATTGTTCAACTATACAAATGAACTCAAATAAACTTTATGAATGGTGCATCGTAAACAAATTACATCTTTATTTCAACAAATGCCAAACAATCAGTTTCCATAGATCTAAAACCCCTTTATTATTCGACTACTCAATTAACAATGCCAACCTAAAAAGAGTCTTTGAATTCAATGACCTTGGAGTTATCTTTGACTCCAAATTACGCTTCTTGAATCACATTAATAGCATTACCAGTAAGGGATTACAAATGCTTGGATTTATTCTCAGAATCGCTAAAGACTTTAATAATCTCCCGCTATCAATACTGTTTAATATATCGATCAAGACTGGTACATTTCCAGATATATGGAAAAGAGCCTACATCACACCAATTCATAAATCGGGAACTAAGTGTGAAGCAGATAATTATAGACCCATTTCCAAGCTTTGCATTTTTTCAAAGGTGTTCGAAAACATAGTCTATGACCAGTTATTCCCTGTGGTAAAGAATTCGATCAACGAATTTCAGCATGGATTCTTTGCAGGTCGCTCTGTTGCTACTAATCTTATAACTTTTACAAACTTCTTGTCTGCCTCCATGGATAAACGTGTGCAAGTTGATACAATCTATACCGACTATAGCAAGGCTTTTGACAAGATCAACCACAACATTCTGCTTAGAAAACTTGCTAATCATGGTATTCATGGAGATCTCCTTCGTTGGTTATCCTCATACGTAACAAATAGATCCCAGGCTGTGACAGTGGGTGGATTTTCCTCGGTCTGGAAAATCATTACTTCCGGTGTGCCTCAGGGGTCCATTTTGGGTCCTTTGCTTTTCTCTATCTATATTAATGATATTACGACATGTTTTCACAACGCTCAAATTTTACTATTTGCTGACGATATGAAGATATACCTTCCTATAAGCTCCCCGGACTGTTCTGCGCGTTTACAAGCAGATCTTGATCGACTGACGGATTACTGTCTCAGAAATAAGCTTTTTATCAATATTTCTAAATGTTGCAAAGTCACATTCACACGTAACCGTGTGAAAATACTGCATGATTACACCATTTCTGGATCGATTTTAACAAATAAAGACTATGTGCGTGATCTCGGGGTTTTCTTGGACTCTAAACTTACCTTTGATAAACACGTTGATAACATTGTCACCAAAGCATCAAAAAGTCTAGGTTTTGTACTGAGAACATGCAAATTTTTCAAAAATACTAAGACATATCTGACTCTCTACAATTCACATGTTCGTCCTCACCTGGAGTACTGTTCACCGGTTTGGAACCCGCGCTATATTGTTTATGTTAACAGGTTAGAAAGAGTTCAGGAACGATTTCTCAAATTCCTCAATTTTAAATCATTTAACATATACAACTCTTACGACGAAATCGAGAAACATTTTCGAATCACGAAACTACTCAACAGGAGGATTGTCGCTGATCAGATGCTCTTGTATAAAATTATTAACTCTAAAGTTGACTGCCCGGAGTTGCTGAACAAAATAAATTTCCATGCGCCAATTCGATACAGCAGACAAAATACCCTTTTCTACATTGATAGATGCAATACCAATTCCAACCAAAATGAATTTATGCAAAGGACATGTAACTACTATAATAATAAATTTGCAAATATAGACACTCGTGCTGACATATTCACTGCTAGTTACTATCACTACAGAATTTCATTGTATCACATTCTAACTCATATTAACCACTGTTAAAATGATTGTACCTAATATTTTAATATTACCTGCGTGGCAACTTTTCCTCATCCCTCTCCTCCCCTTTCCCGTTCCAACCCAAGTCTATTTAAGTATAGTTAAAATCACTTTTATTTATTGCTGTTTATGGTAGGCATATTATAGGTTTATCGTTTGCAGGTTAGTTTTATGTTTCTATATATATCTGTGAACATTAATAATTGGTCTGTTTTTTGTTATTCTCTTATGTATATTATATTACTAAGACTGTTAATGTTCCTAAAATAAATAAATAAAATAAATAAATAACATAAAAAACTATAAAATTACTATACACGTCTCTGGTTAAAGTCAGGTTGAATACAATTCAACCATTTGGTATTCTCATTTCAACTCTCATTGTTTACAAATTGAAAAAATTCAAAATAAATTTTAACGTTTTATTAATTTCAAAATTGGTATTCCTATTATTGAAATCAATTATGTCAATTTACGCAGTAAACTTAACTTATCGAAATTATCTGAAAGGCGAAAAATATTTGATCTCCTTTTTTTACATAAAATTGTTCATTCAAGGTTGGACAGCCCTGACACTATAAATTTGCTATCTTTACATATACCTCCAAAATAAACTAGACGGAATATTTTATTCTACAACAATAACTTCGCTTCGAATTCTGTGTTAGAAAGAACACATAGGTTGGGCAATAAACTAAGTGTGTCGCTGACATATTTAATTTAAACTTCAATACATTTAAAGCCAAATTAGTCCACCATTTTTAAATGTAAATAATATTTGAGAAATCATTATATTTTATTTCGATTTTCTAATGTTTGTTTTATACTGTTGTTAAAAATGAAATTTGTAATTGTTATGTACTTGAAAGTCCAATAGGGCGTCAATAAATAAATATATAAATAATTGCATCGTACCCTTTCAGTGTAATATAGAGTCAGACTAGATTCAGAATGCAGACGAAACGTATGGATAAATGAAAAAGTGGTAACAAGCCGCAAGAACTTATGAGTACTCCTTGTAGACTTCATTATCAAATGTTTGCATTGGATTAAAAAAATAAACAATGATATTTAAAGTTGACATTGTAAAAATATACAGGTAGGTACTGGGACCTAACGTTGTGCAAACAAAATGGAAAGCCTCACTTTCGACACAAATCGAAATCGAATAAAAAATACCGTTATCTCTTTGATACGATTTCTATTGTTTCTTTCATCAATAGCAAATACAAAGAAAGTTTAAAAAGAGAGAGAATCAATCATTCCCCCCATCGTGGTCGGTACCACGGTATATATGAGGTCTATAACAATTTTTAGGTATACAAAGTGATAAAAAAATTTAATTTACCTAAGGCGATTCACGCAAGGAAACAAAATTAAATTCTCTTTAAAATAAAAATCATTTGGAAAAGGTCTCGTAAGGCATAACGTACGTTTAACTCTTTCCACAGAATGCTTTGAATTTTAAATACACACTATCAATTTTCAGTAATGGGGGAGAGTGACTGTTATTTCGTAAACGTATTTCTTTTTAATGTGGGTAAAATGTTTTATAACTACCTCCCTTACATGAATAGGAATTTCCAAAGACAATAGATCTTGTGAAGGTGTCTACGAACTAGAAATATGTTGTACGTGAATGAAAAATACATTATAGGGTGTACCGGATACTTGAAAGTAATTTATGTTGGAAAGAATCTTCAATATAATAATATAAAACACTTTAATTGACATTTTTATTAAACAGATTTTGTGAATAAATTTTAAGAAATCGATTAATTAAATAACTTCATAGACTACCCTCAATCCGTGTTCATATTTGATCTCAATCCACCATCTTTTCTACTGTGACAATGATAACACTAATTATTCAAATAACACATCACTAGCGCGATTTCACTGAATTGCTAATACATTTTCACAGGCCTTTTCGACATTTCTCTGCGTCCTGCAACAAAGCAAAATAATTCATTTGAACGTACCTGATGTATATATTTTTGTAACTTTAGGTTTCTGCTATTATTTTGCAATGGTTTTTGTTTTATTTTGTAGGTATCTACTATTTTAACTTTATTTTTGCTTAATATGTATTATGTTTGTAAAAACCCCACGGTCTTTGAATAAATAAATAAATATAATTCTTTTTCACCTACTGTCTAGCTTTTGGTTGAATAAAGTTTTGTAGACGAAGCTTATGCTTATTTAAAAATATATTTTATCACACTGTGATTAATATCCTATAATATTGTGTTCTGTTTTTGTTTTGCCACGCACTGAAACGTAAAAATATTATACCGTTTTACAAATTTACTAATTATTAAATGCTTGTCAAATTTTACGCAACTGATAAACAACAATATTTTGTAAAGGGTTATTATTACTTATTATGAGGATTGTCTAAATAAAATTGAGGAAAACAAAAATAAATGCAGACATAAATTACAAAATGACTTAAAGAATAAAAAAGACAATATTAACAAAATTTCATAAGATAGAATTAATAAAACTTACACGTAACACATAAAACCAATATAAAACACACATCACTCACAAACACACAAGAATATTATATAGTATTTCTCTTTAAATGTATTACGTATATATTTTTTTTATATTATAAAATGAAGAATTATTTCACAATAATTTTATCTACCTACAGACTTGACGTTTCATCCTTGCTCACACTAATTTATTGAAATAAACGCAAATAAAGCTATATTTAAGCAGTAAAAAAGTGCAGAATACATTGATTTCACGATCGTGTGTTGTTTGTGTGTTTTCAAACTTTAAAAAAGTGAATCTGTGCTCTATTTCATTGTTTGTGAAAAAAGGACAATAAGACACAACAATTTTGTGAATTAAACAATTAACAAACAGTGAAAAATAACGAAATTTAAAGTTTATCCTAAATATCTAGAACCTATTAAGGTTTTTATTAAAAAACGGTGTTTTTTACTTTAAAAAAATATGAATCCACATCAATTCATGGATTCTGCGAAGGAGGCAATTGATGATTTATTGAATTGTGTTCAAGATAAAGTGAATAAATTTAATAAAGAACAAATTAACTTAATTACAACAAAAACAAGTGCTATATTTAACTGGATGGGACATCTAACTCTTCAGTTATCTGAAGCAAAGGGAAAAATAGTCGAACCAACATTTGGATACGGCAAAGTAGCTGAAAACCAAAATAAAACATTGGAAAGTGATTACAAATTAATAGTTTCATCGAACAATGCTGACGAATCTTCAGAAAATATACAAAATAAAATCAGGAAGAAAATTAACTTAAGTAAGATTGGTGCAAAAGTGATTGGTGTTAATGCGATATCTAAAAATAGAATACTTATAAAATGATCGACAAAGTACGATGCGGAAAAAATGAGTAAAGCTATTGGAGACGAGTTCAAAGACATCAGCGCTACAGAAATTAAAAAGAAAAGACCAACTATAATACTTAAGGGCATTGCTAATGACTATAATAAGGATGATATAATACAAGATATAATCGAACAGAATGAAGATATCAAGGATGTGATGATAGATAAACCAGAAATTGAGATGACGTTAAAAAAGATCTTGAAAAACAAATATAATAACACATCTAATTACATAATAGAAGTTAGTACTGAAATAAGAAGAAGGCTAGTATATACCGGTAAAATCTATGTGGGATACCAGAGAATACAAGTAGAGGATGACCATCCTCTAGTGCAATGCTATCACTGCCTGGGCTTTGGACATACTTCTGTCAGGTGTCTTCATAAAGAAAAGGACAAACCATTGTGTACACACTGTGCTGGTGATCATTCCTACAAAGATTGTGCTAACAAAGATAAAGAACCTAAATGTAAAAATTGTGATAAAAAAAATAAAAAAATGAACTGGAATATTGACATCAGGCATTCTGCAAACGATAAAACGAAATGTATTGTGTATAAAAAAATGAGCTTTTTAGCAAAAGAAAAAATAGAATATTGACTAGAAATAAGATTAAACCTGTCTCAAAATAGATTTAGTGTTATTACATTTTATTACATAAATATCGTTATAAAAATTATAAAAAATCACAAATTAACTAACAAAAATAACATTATTATATTACATTATTTTTTTAATAGTAATATCATAACGTCACCTTCAAAAACATTTTTTTGTTTACTTAAACATGCATTTTTTCACTGTGTACTAAATTTCACATTCATAATTATAAAAACAGCTTTTAATTTTTTTTTTTAAATATGAAAAATATTCTGAAATAACACTAGATGTGAACATACAGTTTATTTTATATTTATTAAGCCTTTATCAAAAATTACTTGTACCAATTAGCTTCAAATACAATCACTTTTATTTTGTTAAATATTTAACATTAAATTCTTCAATTTATACTCAAAATATGTCTGTTAAACAAAACAAGAAAACAATTAATTACCATCACGAATTAAATGGCGCAGAATAATTTTTCTTATATAGATAATGATAATGAAATAGAAAGTAGTACAGTAAATAATTTAGAAGATTGGATAAAAAAACAAAACATAAATTCGTCTGATAATCTTGTTTGTATTCAATTAAATATTAGATCTAAACAAAAATATTGGGATGTATTGCATATATATTTAATTAATTGTTTGAAGCATATTGACATTCTGATGCTATGTGAAACATCTGTACAAAATGAAAGTATGTGTATTTACAATATTCCTGGATATAATGCATATAACTACTGCAGAACTGATAAGTCAGGAGGAGGAATTATATTGTATATAAGAAACAAATTTGAATTTAGACTAAAAACATTAAAATCAATACATTTTGAAAATATATCAGGAAAGCTCATACTCCAGGACAAAACTAAAGTCAATATAATAGCTATCTATAGACCTCCTAATTTCAGTAAATCTTCATTTCTGACGGAATTATCATCATATCTTGAGACAATTAATAGTAAGGAAAATATTATCTTACTTGGAGATATAAATCTTAATTTGCTTGATGAACAAGATAATATTGTAACTTCGTATGAAAACTTACTTACTAACCATTATTTAACTAAATGCATCAATGTAGTAACCATAGAAGCTGTATCAAATGGACAAATTACTCGCACGTGTATTGACCATATATTTGCCAAATTTAGAGGCAAGAAAATAACAGCTTGCGTCTGTGAAAATAATATTGCCGATCATTTTATCACTGCTATTAATATAAAATGTCATAAACGTCAGGTAGACTTTGCAAATAAGTATATTCAAATCATCTCACAAAAGGATATTGATAGACATAATATGTCAGAGATTATAACTGGAGTAAATTTATAGAGGATAAGGATTGTATTTCATTATATGAAAAAATAAAATCTTTATTTAATAAATTTTACAAGAGTAGTTCTAAAACGATAGTGCAAAACCCGAAAACACGACCTTATGCAATAAATGAATGGGTAAGCAGTGAATTATTATGTCAAATAAATAAAAGGGATAAACAATATAAAAAATGGAAAAGTACACCAACAAACAAAACATATGAAACAGAATACAAAAAATCACGAAACCTTGTCAATAAAATTATAAATAAAGATAAAACTAGCTACTATAATAATAAATTTAAAAACTGTTTTAATGATACAAAAAAAACCTGGGATGTGATAAATAATATTTTAGGACGTAAACCCAAAAACGATTGTGATGAAACAATAACACGATATATGTTAAAAGATATAACTGAGGATTCTGTGTCAAATGATTTTGTGAATTACTTCTCGGATAGCATCAGCAACATGTTACATAAATGCAATCACAAAGCTACTAATATTGTACTGGAAGAACTGCCTCACAGTTTATTTATACCAAGAGCTACTATAACTGATATTGAAAACATTGTTCAAAAAATGAAAAACTCTAAAAGCACAGGTATTGACAATATAAGAATGTTTGATTTAAAAAGAAATATAAAAACTCTTGGGCCAATAATTACTCATTTAATCAATACGATAATAAAGCAAGCAAAAATTCCACAAGAATTTAAATGTAGCATTACTAGACCAATATTTAAAGGTGGAAAACACATTGAACTGGGAAATTATAGGCCTATTAGTATACTACCTGCGTTAGAAAAAATTCTCGAAAAATTTTTATCAAATAAATTAAATAATTACATTGAAAAATTCGCTATCATAGATCCAAATCAATATGGCTTTCAAAGAAAAAAAATACTGAAAAATTACTGCAAGATTTTTCCAATTACATAAATAATCAATTAAATAATAAATTACATGTTATTGTGTTATTTATCGATAACTCTAAAGCTTTTGACACAATTAACTCTAAAAAACTGCTAGAAACCTTAGAAAAAATTGGAATAAGAGGAAATGTGTTAAATTTATTTAAAGATTATCTTAGAAATAGAAAAATATGTACCAAAATAAATAATACTTTTAGTAAAACAAAGAATGTATCTGCAGGAGTTCCACAAGGTTCCATATTGGGACCTACACTATATATAATTTATGTAACTATAATGAAAAAACTTTTCTCTTTTGTTAAACATTTTGTATTTGCAGATGATACGGCATTGGTCATATCACATAAAGATCTAAAAATTGCAATTGAACTCATGCAAATTGACTTTAATCAACTTTGTAAATGGTCACATGATGCAGGACTATTAATAAATGCTAAAAAAACCAAAGTTATGCATATAAGATCACCTAATGCCAGATTTCAATTTAATCCTAATATTATTTCTCATAGTTTTAATTGCATCCATAAAAATATCCCGACTAATTGTAAATGTGAAAGCTTAGAATTAGTTACAGAATATGTCTATCTTGGTGTTACAGTAGATTGCTTTTTCAAATGGGACAAAGATATTAAAAAAAACCTGTAAAAGACTCAGATCAATTGCTGGCAGAATGTACACATTAAATTTTTTCCTATCAATTGAAACACTTAAAATAATTTATATGTCAATGGCAGAATCTATTATAAGATATGGATTAACCATATGGGGAAATACTAGTATAACCAATCTGAAACAAGTCCAAGTTGTACAAAACGCAATTGTAAAATTACTAGTCGTCCCTAATATTTTTAAACAGAGACATAATACACCGTTGCTGTTTCAGAGAGCCAAAATTTTACCTGTTAAGGCTATACTATGGCAAAAAATCATAATTCAGTATATATTTACCCCGCAGCATAAAGAAAAATTAGAACATAAATACAGTACTAGATTCACGCGCAATGACGGGTTAATAGTTCCGAAATTTAATAATAAATACGGACAGAGAACGTTTGAATACAACATACCGAAGATTTTTAATTTATTACCTGACACTATAAAGCAATGTAAATCTATGAATAAGGTTAAATATATGGTGAAAAATTGGCTATCGGAAAAAAAATATTTATTTTAATATGTATGAAATATTGTATGAAAAAATTGTTAGATGTAAATTATAACTTTTAAAAATGTATTTGAAACTAACTTTAAGCACCTGTTGACAAGCCAATTCAATCGGCTTAGCAGGACTTGTTTTTTGATATTATGTATTAACTATTTATTCAATAAAAAATAAAAAAAAATAAAAAAAAATTATAATAAAAAAAAATAAAAGGCCTTACTGGATAACTTTGAAATTAAAAATAATATTGTATTAACATAAATAAAAAAAATACATATAAAAACACCTCCCGCATTGCATAAAGACTGTACAATTTCTATTTCAAAATATTATTATTCTTGCTGCAAAATTACTGGCAACATTTATTTTGGCAGACGCATACACCATGCGTGTGAGTTTCCCGGCAAAATGACAGGTTTGATTTGTGATGTGTGATTCAAATCATGCTTTTATTCATAATTTCTATCCGACTTCTAATGATATTAGTATAATTAATTAATTTTACTAATATTTGTGTATTGAATTTAGTTTGATGTTATCGGAAAAAACGAGATAATTTTGGACAGATTATTTAGCTGTTTTCATGCTTAAAATTAAATTATTGCGACTTATAAAAATTCCGAAATTTGACGAGAATTCATTATTTTTAATAGAACAAATAAACAACCTCTTCTATGGCTTAATAAGCAATGTATATGTTATTTTTCTATAAACTTTTTTATGTCAGTTTTAATTTTAAGTTTCAATTAGTAAGGGTTTCACATACAAAGTTGTTTAACAACTGTCTAAAATTTTCACCTTGTTTATTAGTAAGGCAGAAAAGCTGTTAGTGATTACTTTAGGAAACAATAAATTTCCTTTTACGTTTTCGGGCCAATGAGTGGATAAAAAAATTCTCAATGAGCTTGGGGACACGGATGATGTCCTGGGAGAAATACTCTCGCCTTATTATGTGCGAGAGTCTCAAGGATTCTCTTTCCGAGATTCCGTTAAAAGGCCTCTTGGACTAAATGACAGGTTAGTGGCGCTCTGTGCGTCTGTTGCCTGTTGGCCATATTTATTTTTTCACCAAAATCTCTTTTGGGGATAAAAACATAAGGAAAAATAAAGAACCTTAGAACCTTTTTCCTTTCTCTTTTTACGTTAGAAATTTTAGAAGAATTAAAAATTCAAAAATGAAATATTTATCCATATGATTCTGGTTATTTTTAACTCGCAAGAATGTATACATACATACTTCATCATGATTAGTTAATTTTGAAGTCTTGTTTTAGCTTGACCGTTTTGCATTTCATTTGTCCGTAAATCTGTTAGTATATTCCGTTTCAATGTGGTGACCATTTTAATGGTTCAGAAAAGATTATTTTTTCTAATGAAAAATCGTGTTCATTTGGACTTTCTTATTTGCATATTTTAAATATTATAGTAACTACCTAAACTGGATGACCACTTCTTTAAATGGTGACTTTTTTTTGGAAAAATTGTAAAATCATTATTTTTTTTAAATAAAACAAGGTTAGATATTATTATTTATAAATTTTATGACTATGGAGTAAATTTTATGGATTTAAATTTATTTAATAAATAATAAAATAAGAAACCTACTTTTTTTGGATTGGAGGTCTACTGTTCACAGAATTATTAGTCGAAGAGGTGATTGATTTATAGGTAAACACAAAAAATAAGAGTTCCCGGTTTGAGTGAAACTTCCTGGAAAATGAACACGCTAACTTTATATTTATTAGTCAGTGGATGGGCGCTGCGGCGAAACGGTTAGGATTGACAGCGTCAGTGATTGGATAAAAGCCCAAAAAATGACCCGAAAGTTCTGCTTGAAAAAGATTTTGCAAACGGTTTAACTGCGTGTTTTATTTTTTAACAGTAATAAGAGAGGATAAGAATATTGAGGAATTCTAAGAAATATGATTTTAATATTATAAAAGTATTATTAGGTAATAGCCTTAATTCCGTCCCTTCAACGTTTCCAATTGGATTTTAGTTCTCAGTTTATTTGGAGATAACACCGTCACTGGGGTGGTCATCCAGTTTGATGTTAGCCATACAAATTACACCAATAAGAGAGGTTTTAATTTTCTCAAATTAAAATCATTTATCAGTTTCATCAAACGAATCGTGCCCACAAAACAGGTCAACTCAAAACCGCAAATGTGGAACGTTTGCACTAACCTCACAGACACAATATATTAAGTGAAACTTAAGTACTATTAACCTATTTGATCTCCTTTGTATAGTTTTCACTCTAACAATATGGAAAGAGTTCCAAATAATTCTAAGAATTCCAATTTAACCCTAGATTCATAACCTTATCTAAAAGGAACATTATTCATAAACATTCGTCTCACAGACGACTAAATTTAAGTGACGAGTTTTGGGGTACTTGTAAATAAAATAAATTAATTTAAGTATGGCACTCTTTAATATGTTTAATTAGGTAACAAAAAAAATAATAAACGAGTTAAAATTAAATTTCATCAGTACATTCCACACACATGAGGCCGCGATGGTCCTTGCACATATACTTTTTGCATTGCTTGCATTGGAATCTTGTCATATGCAGTTTTTTATAATCACAATAACCACAAACCTTTTTTTGAGTACCACTTGGACCAGGTTTGGCAATGGTAGACATTTCATCTAAAACTTCGGCGATTTTCCTTTTTAGGCATCTCTTCAAAGTTGGCATTTCGTGTCTTTTACGTAACCATGTCGTTATCACTGTCGGAATCTGTCGGTACCATTTCATCTAAATCCACATGATCTTCGACATCACTGATTTCTACGTCCTTTTGCTGACTGGTAAAATCATCATCACCAGAATCAGATAAACGATTCAAATAGTCATCAATTTGCCGATCATCCATTCTAAAATAAAATAAAAAGATTTGATGTAAAATACAACACTAATACATTTTTAACGATAAAATAAGATGTAACTATAAATAATAACTCATATGGAATAATATCATATACTTACGTTTACTCTGTATAATCAGAACTCATCAAAAACAATGTTTTAAAAATAACTTGCAGTCTCGTCAAAAGTTACACTATTCATAAACATTCGTCTCTCAGACGTTCAAAGGTCTATAACTTGTCCACAAGACTTCACTGCGAGGCAAGCACACCCGCGTTACTAATGAACAAGCGATCTAGGAAAGTACTTTAGAGGTCATCATTCTATCTCTTTCACTCGAGACACTAGAAACAAATTTACGTTTTGTGCGATTTGTGGGACGAATGGTTATGAATCTAGGGTTAAGAGATGGTTGTGTTACACAGAGTCATAACCAACTTAATTGACAGTCCTGCCATCGTTGTCACTATTAAATTCCATGTGCCGACTAGGGATACAAGACAAATTTTAACATTCTTCTGCAATACATACACAGCCAACTATTAGACACACTCATTAACAAATATGATGCATGATCTGGGCAACAAGTTTGGGGGTACTATTGTTATATTTATTGATTTCATTTATATAATTTAGCGTTATATAGATAACGCACTTTGTTGAGTCCTAAAAATATAGTAGCGTTGGTAATGTAGTTTTAGTGATTTGTCTTGTGTGAAGTTCTAGTTTCTTTATTATTTTATGTTACTGTTACTTGTTTTATTTTCAGTTTATCAGTTTACTGTTATATCATGCTTTAAATTTTTTGTATAAATTTCGATAGCTCACTAGGTTCTTCACACAGTTCTGTTTTTAAAATCCATGTATAAACCCGGCTGAGTTCCAACAATACATTTCATTATCTTTCAGGATAATAAATATCCTTAAATAGTAATGCTGGCATTCGCAGATGATTGCTGATCCTACCCAGCCGAAAGGATGAAAAGGGTTGAAAGGTTATTACATGGATCAAAAATATTTATCTCTCAAAATAACTCGCACAGGCTTCAAATTAATAAATTCAATTTGAAAATTAATTTCTGTTATTATGAAATCTTGCCACCGAGTACAGAAAATCAGTCCTTAGAAGGCATCTTTAAACTGAAATATAATATTACCTTCCCCGAAATTCGAAATAATAAGGTTAACAAATTAATAAACGTCAATTATTTTTATAATATCACAACAAATTTTTACAGGGGTTTCAAAGCCCTTCTTTGATTTTCTTATTGGAAATTCAACACACATAAGGTGTATAATTTTCATCATTCCAAAGTTCACACTTAAACTGTTTTTGCTTCTTTAAATAACCAATATCTTGATTTGAGATTTTCACGACCAAAAGTATTAAGGTGATATATTTTTGGGATATTATGCCATATTGCTACCTCCGTTTCGGACACTATTTCAGAGTTCATCATCATATATGAATCTTCCCTGATGATGTACATTGTAATGCTGTCGGAAACGTTGAATAAATAAGGAGGTAGCGTAACGCGGCATAGTATCTCGAAAATAAATCATCATAAAACCAATATCTTAATAAAAATTATTCAGGTTTAAAAAAGTGTTATCCGCAGAAGATTCTCAACTGCCCAAGGCATATCAATTGCCTACGGTGAAACATCTACAAAAAACATACCAATAATTCGAGAGTTTATTGTTGACAAAAATATATACCAATATTCGTTATTTCGTAGATTACATTGTATGACTTTAAGCCCTAAAATTGTTTGTAAGTACTTTTGTAGATAACTTTTTTTATATTGAGCCCCCGATCATAATAAACACATGGCAACTAAGATCTCATTGTCGCAGATGAAAATACTTAAAGGTCTATCTACACGCTCAATCATAAACTCTAACATACGGCAACATAAGACTATTAATGGGAGTTTGCTCGAGGCCTACACTTTATTTAATTCCGACGAATTCGTACATATATTTTTAGAACAATCCGTATGGACGTAAGTTATTTAAATTTAAAATTAGTAAAAACAGGACCTTTCCATTACAATGTTTTTTTTAAAACTTTTAAAAAATTTTACCAACCGTTTTTTCTGCAAAATTATAGGTTTTATTTTTCTAGAAGATGAATAAGTAACGTTGCGAGGGATTTTTTTAGACACATATGAAAATGCTAGAAACAATTACAATAAAATCCATGGAAAGATCAATTTTCTAAGCCTGCTATGGCAAATTCTACCGTAGGTCCGTTCATTACGCTGGGCCGCGCGACCAATTCTATGTGTACACGACTTTTTTACCTATTTCATTAAGATTTCCACTTTATTTTAGATATTTGCTTAGGCAAATTCAACTGCAAGTCTGTCCAATACACCAAGGCAGCGCGTCGCATATTTTCATGCATGGTTTCTTCACTTCCGTCGTGAGGATTCCGACTTTAATTAAGGGTATTGTTTCTTATTAAGACGGAAAAAAGCGCAGATGACTTGCACGAACGTTAATTTTTCTCTAATTTGCGCAAGTAAGCAAATATGTTAAGACGGCAAAACAGTTTAGTGCGAAAATGGCTTGCGTAGACTTGAAATGATTGCGCGTTTTGCATAAACGTTTTACGCATGCAAGTCGCTGTCGTATATGTTCTGTGTTTTTGTAAAATTTTTACATAAATTTATTGCGATTGCAAATCGCTGCGTGTAGACCTTTACAACACGGCTATAGGGATTTCAAGCAAAATGTCTGTTTTTTAAGGTAGAAAAAATGTTGATCATTTATAAAAGCTCAAAACCACCAAGGGACACATAAGAACGCTTTATCCGTATTGAGTGAAGTATATTCAGGGTAAGTATTTAATATCTGAGGTCACTTGGAGCCCCACCTGCGAAGGGCACTTCCTAATCCGGCCATCTTTCAATCAGAGTCAGCCTGCCTTCCCCTTCCCCATCACCATCTCACCCCCTCCCCCTGGCCACCGCCTGGATGTATGAAGACCCGCTTCTCCAGGTAAACGAAATTCGTCTTTCCATGACTTATTTTTTGTTAACTCTGTTATGTCAATAGATATCACTGGATACCAAATTTTGAAATGTAATAAAGTTGCTCTTTTGAAAGCAAAAAGCTTGTAATTTTCTTTTTCGCATTTCGGAGGATAAATTTTATTTATTCAGACAAATAATTAAACATATTTTACGATGAAATTTTTTTAACAAACGCTTTCATCGTGATGTACCTGTGCACGTGGGTATAGAAATAAGGCGAATAGATGCATAATGATGTTTTAGAGTAATTTAAATACCATTTTATTTGAGACCGATACCAGTTTTAGCCTATCACCGACATCTTAATGATCTCGAGTGATAGGCTGTAACCGATAAAGGTCAGAAATTTAAAAAAAAGAAATGGGATGAGTTTGAAATTCTTTAAACATTTCATTATAATGGAATTCCACTACGAATTGTCTGATTCTGCCATCTAGGATCTAATCATAACATTACTTCATATTTTTGAAACTCTGTTTGGTAACCAGTTTATTAAGTACCTATAAATTTTCCAACTTTAAATAAATCGAGGTAAGTCAAATTTCGTCAGGCATAGTAATTATTCCGATTTTACCACGATATCAATTTATTTATCGTTTAAGTAAACGATTTGGTAACATAGAAACCGTGGAAAGTTATCCATTATATTATAGAGATATCCCTCAATCATTATGATAGAAAAAAATAAAAATGAAGCAAATTAAGAATAAAGCAACAAAATTTTCTATAATATCAAATAACTCTACTGCCTTCTTTCTATCCCCTTCACCACCAATTTTATATTCATCCACTAATTCTAACAACAAGTTATTTTTGTCCTGCTCTGATACTGGCTGGTAAAACAATTGATGAATTCGTTTTTATTAAGATATAGATTTTTTTTAAATAAAAGTAAGCCACAAGTTTCAGTTAGCAACACTTGGATTAATATTGTGATTCCGGTTTTCCACTTTCTATTTATTATGATGTCAATATTAAATTTTTGAGGTGTTATGTTCTTTTATTACTTTCTTTGTTCACATTACTTAGTTTTTTGTTATTGTTTTTGTTTCTTTAAACAATTGCTTCATTTTGTATTTCTGAAAACATTGAATTTGAAAAGTGATAAAAAACTTATTGAAATTTAATCATTATAAATGAAAATATAATTTTAGATATATTGATAATTTTATTTATCATTCATAAGTTCCATGTATGATCGTGTGAGGAATGTGAACATCCGCAAAGAGTGCAAGGCTGATGTGAGAGTAATGAGTGAGATCAAGAAAGGGACGCTTAGATGGTTTGGGTATATAGAGCGAATGAGCGAAGAAAGGAGTGTACGAAGAATATACGATGAAAATGTGAATGGTAGCAGAAGTCGGGGACGCCCGAAGAAGACATGGCACGACCAAGTGAATCAGATACTTGAGTCGGGCCATTTCAAGAGTCAGAATAATAGAAGAGTATGTATGATGTATGAATGTGAATGAGGCATAGAGTGTGCGCTAAGACCGAGGTGTTTGGCGGTCCGTCCTCTCTGTGTATCCCTGCGGGGAAACGGCGTTTTGGTTAGTTAGTTATATAATTTTAAAAATTCCTCATCTTACGTTTTTCGAAAGTGAAATTACAGATAGCTAAAATAATAAAAAAACCCATTTTTTTAAATAAATGCATTACGAACGTTATTATTACCTTAATTTTTTCATTTCATATAAATAGTAATTAATTTTAAATTCACTTTAAAGTGACTTTTTTCCATCGAATTGCGTTTGGAACATTTGGTTTCATAAGAATGTACATTTAAATGCATCTGTAGTTAACTTAGAGATTTGAAAATGAGCCTTTTTTTCTTTTTAACACCGTTCAAAATATATTTCTCACCGTGGGAGTAAGGAAGATACAAATATTTCTATGAGAGCATGTGAGTTGTTCCCAAAAGCGACAAATTAGCCTCAAGGCTTAAACAATATTCTAGGACTTTGATAAATTACAGTGATTCCACCATTTTAAGTTATTTTATATTGAGAAATCAATTTTATAATTAGTCCAGTAATTTATCCAGAAATAATCTGACGGATCGCCATCATTATATTTCAGGTTTTTTAGATGATTTTTTTAACAAGACCAAAATTATGAAGAAAACGCATATGTAATCAAAATAACGCAGACATAAAAGATTACACGAAATGACTTGAAAATTTTCAGTAAAATAACAAAAAAATACAAAAATAATCAAACTTAATCGGCGTTATTGTGTCACTATAAGGGGTGAAAGTATCTACTACCAGTTTACTCATGCCCCGACTGGGTGGTTAGCTAACCTCTCAATATACAGAGGTAACACACCAATTACGTTTGACTGATCGTTTTTTGACAACAGGTCTTTACGAAGCTTGTGTAACAAAATAGAAAACCAAAGCCTTTTCCCGCCCTCAAAGGCACGACGCACCGACTCTTTCTACGCTGCGCAAACATTGCTTCTATAATTTTATAAAAATTGATGGATTTAAATTTCCCGCCCTTTTGTAGTAACTCTAACTTGACCTTGTTGTAGGTAGAATATATGTACTCCTCTTCTCTTCTGTGACATTGCAAAGCGAGTGTATAACAAATGTACTTCTTATCAGTTAATCAAAGCAAATCATACAAAATAAGAGTTTATTTCTGTTTAAATCATTATGTTATGGCCCCAATTAACCCAGAAGCATTCAGTGAAAGTTTTTTCTAATAAACTAGCAGTGAAAAAAGGACTATTAGTAAAACATAACCTCCGCAGTGAAAACATAACCTCTACTCCAAAAAAAAAACAAAATAGTGACTTTCTCGAATCATATTCCAAAGTGTTTTCGTGTTTGAACTCTGTGTTTTCCTTGTGTTTTCATACATAAAAATGGCAACAAACAGTTCATTGGCATTAATCGAAAAGTTAACCGGCCGTGAAAACTATGCGACATGGCAATTCGCAGTGAAAACCTACCTACAACACGAGGAATTGTGGGATTGTATTAAAACAGCTGACACATTTACAGTGATTGATACGAAAAAAGACTTAAAAGCAAAAACAAAAATTATTCTTCTTGTCGATCCTATTGATTATGTACACATAGAAGAAGAAAGTACGGCAAAAGGAGTATGGGATAAATTGGCAGCGGCATTTGATGATTCCGGGTTGACACGCCGGGTTGGTCTTCTGCGTGATTTGTGTAATACCTCGCTCAGTGCATGTAAAAGTATTGAAGAATATGTGAGCAAAATAATGTCGACAGCTCACAAGCTCCGCAATATTGGCTTCAAAGTGGACGATGAGTGGCTCGGGACTTTGCTGCTCTCCGGTCTGCCCGACTCATATCAGCCAATGATTATAGCAATTGAAAGCTCTGGCACGAAGATAACTGCAGATTCTGTTAAAGCTAAATTATTGCAAGATGTGAGAAATTATGAAAACAACACAACAGCCTTCGCAGTAAATAAAAGGTTTCATAACAATGACAAGAAACAAATCAAGGGTCCGAGATGTTATTCCTGTAACAAATATGGCCACAAGAGCCCTGAATGTAAATCAAAACCCAAAAACAAGGTACAGAAACCTACCTCATCCTATGCTGCTGTGTTTATCGCATCGTCTAATTATGATGACGCCTGGTACATAGACTCAGGCGCCTCAGCTCATATGACGAAGAACAAGAATCTCTTTCAAAAGGAATCAACTCCTGTAATAAAGAACATTAGAGTTGCAGACAATAAAGTGTTATCTGTGCAAAGCTCGGGAGAAGTGAGTTTAGATGTTTATAATGACAAAGGCCAAGAAAATAAGATTCTGTTTACAAATGTTATACATGTCCATGGACTAGCAACTAACCTGCTATCTGTGAGTCAAATTATTCGAAATGGTGGCCAAGTAAAATTTGATAACTCCGGCTGTGTCATCTTGAACAGCAAGCATCAAATAGTAGCAACTGCAAGTATTGTTAATAACATGTACCGGCTGAACATGCCTGGAGGGCATGCTCACATGACTAATGTTGAAGAACAAGATGCTTACCTGTGGCACCAAAGAATGGGGCATCTGAATTTTCACAGTTTAATGAAAATGGCTGAAAATACTAAACATGTAACTTTTCTAAACAAAACAGAAAATTTGACATGTATAACCTGCAAGAAAGGTAAACAGACACGATTACGTTTTAAAAGTGAAGGATCAAAGGTTAGCAAACCCCTAGAATTGATTCACTCTGACATATGTGGGCCAATGAAAACCCAATCTCTTGGTGGTGTAAGATACTTTATAACTTTTCTCGATGACTACTTAAAGAAAATTTTTGTATACTTTCTCCACAACAAATCTGAAGCTCTTGGAAAATTTAAAGAATTTAAACAAGAAGTTGAGAATCAACTGGATACTCATATAAAGATTCTTTGGACAGACAATGGCCTAGAATATGATAACAATTTTTTTTCCGATATCCTGAAAAGTGCTGGAATCATACACCAGACAACCACACCGTACACACCTGAACAGAATGGTACAGCGGAACGCATGAATAGAACACTGGTGGAAAGAGCAAAGTGTATGCTTCTCAATGCTGAACTGCCAAAGTTATATTGGGCTGATGCAATACACACTGCCGCTTATATCATCAATCGTTCTCCAACGAGATCCTTGTTGTTCAAAACTCCCATGGAAAAATGGTTTGGACTGAAACCAAATGTGAATCATATGCGTATATTTGGATGTGAGGCAATGGTTCACCTGCCTAAAGAAAAGCGCAAGAAATGGGATCCAAAAGCACAAAAGATGATCTTCATCGGATACTGTGACCACGCAAAGGTTATAGATTCATACTGCCGAATTCCAGAAAAGTAATAAAAAGTAGAGATGCTACATTTCTTGAATCTTCTGTGAAAAGAGACTTTTTTCCTTTAGAATTATCCATGAATAAAATTGAAACAGAAGAGGAAAGTTCAAAAGATGAAGATTGTGCCTCAGAAAGTTCAAAAAATGAAGATTGTGCCTCAGAAAATTCAAATGAATCTGTAAAAGAAAACAAATCCACTTCTGACAGTGAATACATACCAGACACCAGTATTGAATCACCTGAAGTAAGTAGTGTGAATTTGAGACCTAGAAACAAAAACAAAAACTTGCTTGAAGAAAGTACTTACCTTTGTTCATTTATTCTTGATGTTCCGGAAACATATGAAGAAGCAATTAGTTCAGAAAATAAAGAAAAATGGATAAAATCAATTGATGAAGAACTAGATGCACATAAGAAGAATGAAACCTGGATATTGATAGAAAAACCTCCAAATGCCAAAGTGATAGGATGCAAATGGGTGTTCCGAATAAAGGAGGAGTCAACGGGTCCACGGTTCAAGGCACGACTTTGTGCAAAAGGATTTGCACAAACAGCAGGTATCGACTACACCGAAACCTTTACACCAACTGTAAGGTATGATTCGATACGTTTATTATTATCCATGGCTGTCCAGTATAACCTTAAAATCATCCAACTTGACATCAAAACCGCATTCTTATACGGTGAGCTTGAAGAGACTATATTAATGACTCCACCTGAAGGTCTGCCTAGTGAAGGCAATATGGTATGTAAGCTCAACAAGTCTCTGTATGGCTTGAAGCAATCTCCCCGTTGCTGGAATAAGAAGTTTGACTCGATTTTAAAGAAATTTGGTTTCGTCAACAGCAAAGCTGATCAATGTGTTTATTTTGGTCAAGTCAACAATAAGAAATGCTACCTTTGCCTGTATGTTGATGACGACTTGTTATTTTCTAAAGATGAATCAGTACTAAAAGAAATAACTAATGACTTAAAAACTGTATTTGATGTAAAAATAGTGAATTCAGTGAGTAAATTTTTAGGCATGCAAATTGAGATACTCAGCAATGGTATATTCATACATCAAACTAAATATGTGAAACAGATATTGCACAAGTTTAACATGACTGATGCCAACCCCAACAGTGTTCCTGTGGACCCTCATGTAAAGTTACAAAAAGGAGATGGAGACCCAGAAAAGAACATTCCTTACAGAGAAGCTGTGGGTTCCCTCATGCACTTAGCTATAGTGAGTCGACCTGAAATTATGTATGCAGTGAGCCTAGTGAGTCGATTTTTAAATTGTTACAATAAAACACACTGGAATGCCGTGATGAAAATCTTCAAATATCTGAAAGATACAAAAGAGTACGGACTGT
The DNA here is from genome assembly GCF_061612785.1 of Hesperophylax consimilis. NCBI lineage: Eukaryota > Metazoa > Arthropoda > Insecta > Trichoptera > Limnephilidae > Hesperophylax > Hesperophylax consimilis. The sequence continues at coordinate 5,357,982 of NC_142840.1, read as the reverse complement.
ATTACTCATCCACATCACAGCCACCAGTAGTGACTGGTTATAGTGATGCTGACTATGTCAATGATCCTGATACAAGACGTTCAATCACGGGCTATGTTTTCATTAAAAATGGAGCAGCTGTAACATGGTCTAGCCAAAGACAACAAACAGTTGCCCTGTCAACAACAGAAGCAGAATTTATGGCAGCCTGTGCTGCAACCAAAGAAGCTATGTGGATAAAACAGCTGTTATGTGATATTGAGGATTATAAACAAGATACAATGTGCTTACATTTAGACAATCAAAGTGCGATCAGTGTTATCAAAAATGTAAACTTCCATAAACGCTGTAAACATATCGACATCAAGTACCACTTTGTTAAAGACAAATATTATCAAAAAATTATTGATCTAAAATTTGTAAGTAGTGATAATCAATATGCAGATATATTTACCAAAGCATTGCCAAAGGATAAATTTAAATTTTTAAGATCTAAACTTGGAATGCACAATTAAAAACTCTCAAGAATATTTTGAAAGTTGTATAATATCTTGTTTCAAAGGGTAATTAATATCCAGTTATTTTTGTTTTTAATATTATAAGGCTCGAATTTAGAGGGAGTGATGGATTTAAATTTCCCGCCCTTTTGTAGTAACTCTAACTTGACCTTGTTGTAGGTAGAATATATGTACTCCTCTTCTCTTCTGTGACATTGCAAAGCGAGTGTATAACAAATGTACTTCTTATCAGTTAATAAAAGCAAATCATACAAAATAAGAGTTTATTTCTGTTTAAATCATTAAAATTTAAATCATTAACAAAACAGAAAACCAAAGCCTTTTCCCGCCCTCCAAGGCACGACGCACTGACTCTTTCTACACTGCGCAAACATTGCTTCTATAATTTTATAAAAATAAATAACAAATTGTCGACGGTTGAAAGGGCAAAGCGATATTTAAATATTTTATCAACGAGGTCCGAAAATGTTTCATGTTTTTATTTTGGAACAATTTTTTTTCGAACATGTAAAATATATCATGTTATTGTCTGGTGGCTTCTCCAATTGGAGGTTGGCTATCATTATTGTGACCTTTACCTTGCACATTGCTGACTGGAACAAATCTTGAAACTTTAATTTATTTCAACATAAACGTCATTTTGTAATATTTTTGTTTCTATCTCCAATTGGAGGTTGGCTGTCACCGAGGAAATATAAGCCTTTCAGGTTGTAACCTGGATCAACTCAGTAGTGTGGGTTTAGAAACCATCCTAGAAGCCAATTTAGAATCTTGCGTTGCACTTCTATCTTAAACGTCGTTTTCCATGAAATTAATCCTGAATTATCAGTTAGTAAATCATATTTGTCACTCAATATAAAATTTATTTTGTCGCTCCTCGTGTCGCATTGGGAGTGTATTTTTTGTTGTTGTTTATTTAGTACAATTTCCAAGTGAAATTTTCAGATAAATAATCATTTAATTTCTAAAATCGGTTCCATGCTAACTCAACACAGTGAATATTCAACACACTTTTAAAAAGTGATATAAAGTCATTAAAAACGATGATTTTTTTTTTAAAACCTTACCTTATCTAACCTAACCTTACCTCACCTAACATAACCTAACCTACTTAACCCAGCTAATAAAGTTTTTGTTTAATCACTTTCCATGACTTTATATAACTTTTTAAGGATGTGATGAATTGTCATTTTGATGATTTATCCAGTCACCTCTAAAATCAGCTCCTGCCATTACACATGTGGGGTGAAAAGCTTTTGATAATAATCGATAAATTTAGAGATGATTCGAATGATAAGGTCCATAAACTTATTACTGCTAATTAACTCTGCCACAGGTTTGTAAAGTTCCGCTGTTATAAAAAAGTTATCAGATATTTAGTGTAAGGAGATAAGGGTAGCAATTTACTCAGTAATTGGAATACACGTTTTCCGCAATATTTGAAATTATTCCATTAAATTGAAGTAAACAAAGCACACGAATTGTTTGCTCAAACGGATTTTTGGAAGGAAAACAGAAGAGTTTGAGATGGGTTAGAGTTTTAGAGGTGAGTTAATTGATTCATAAATTATGTGAAAAAATGTTAGTAACAAAAAAGTTAAGAAATGAAGAATTAATACTCTTTTATGAAATACGATTAAATAATAGGATTCTCGTTCAGTAACACTTATAAACAATTATTTTCAGAAAATCATATATTAGGTCTTTTATTTTAGTTTTTGCGTAATTTTGAAGTATGAAATGAAGCTGAAGGAATTGTAGGATGGTAAGAATAGCATGACTGTTGATAATATCTCGTTACAACATATATTATCTCTCAACAAAGGTGTAGAATTTTATGTTTGTTTCTATTTAGAGTTTTTTTATACCTTGGCACAAGATGTGATAAGATTTTTTGTGTTATATTTTTCGTAAATGATGTGACATGACCAACAAAACTTAGAACAGGTTGTTTCACGAAATTTGAACAATTAATCAAATTTTATAAGTTAATATTGAAGTTCTGAGAAAGTCCCATTCAAGTTCTGTTATGATATCACTATGGGACGTTTGCATTACATAACCGAAATAATAACAGAGCTTTAGTAGAACTTGAAAATTAACGTCGAAATTCGATGAATTGTACAAATTCTGTGAAACAAACCGTCCTTAGAAATAATATTTTTTACGAATTTTGTATTGCGAATCCGCATCATTTGGATTCGTTTAGTTCATACGTTTATTCGTTCAAAAATATCATTTGTTGATGAAAGATTTATATTTATATTATTTATATTTATATTATTATATTATTCATATATATATTTTCATATTATTTATATTTATATGTGTTCCCTTAATCCTAAATTTGAAAAGAGAACTTTTCTTTTTTCCTGATTGCAGCTAAGAAGTCATGAAACTTTACCACATGGATGTTCAACCGTTTTGCTTACCGGGGTCACATTGAGTAGATAACCGGAATTTGTCTTGGTTCGCACATAAAACATGTATAATCATAGTGAATGTACAGATATTATAGAATAAAAATTTTATCAGATTATTTCCTAGGCTATAAAATAAAACAGGTGAGATTGGCTGACACTAAAAAGTACCTACTTTATGAATTCGCCAAACTGGATAAATTTTAGGAATTGTTTAATTGCTTTTTTGAACAACTTTATTGAGTATTTATACAATTATAAAACACCTAATGGCTTCGGTTCACCCTCAGGGGTTTATAATTATATATTTTTGAAAATTGTATGTACTTTTAAGTTCTAAAAGTATTTTTTTGTGATTGTGACAGCTGTTTTGGCGTCCAAGGCCATTTTGTGTTAGTCTTCGTTGAGACGTCTTATTATTATGATTATTTTACCCTCGTCAAAATTCAATTTTTATTACGTATAAAATGATTTTTTATTATTAAACTGATTTCATAAGAAATTTACTGTGACAAAAGATATAACTATACCACAGAATAGATAATCTAATTGCCCTTAGAATATGCTGTTAATATGTTAACCGTTGTTTCTGTTTGAAACAAATAACTCCGTTGCAGTCATTGCATCTATGCAATAATCCGCACTCGAACGCGCAATCAAGTCTAAATTTTTTGTAGTTAAAAGTTTGCATCGTAAACTTTACGATTTTGTGGGCTGCAATCTGAACTGTCCAGGGCCGCAGATTGGACCCGCCCGCTTAACAAATGATAAAAGAGTATCTGTGTTGTATGCTTGAAAATTGAGAAGTTTTAAAACAAGCACACGCCAGTCGCCTGCTAATAGCTTGTGGGCGGATGAAACAATGGAAAACATTTTCTCATCAAGCGATATCCAGGAAAACTGAACGTCCAAGTAGCAATCAAAGCGAGCAAGTTACTACACGTGGAACATTCTAATTCACAGTAGCACATGGATTGGAATCAAAGGCAGAAAATACTACCGGTATCTATGAGTATATATTATCATGTAGGGGTGTAGAATGAACATATAGTAGGGTGTACGGTTTATGTTGTGGGGGTTGCCAAAATTAAAGGTAGGTACTATTGTATCGTATCCGCTAACGGATAGGAATACAGGCAGGTACATATTGATGTAAATCCCGAACGATATGATCTTACTGGGGACCCGAATTTTCGTTAGGTCCAGGAATAAATATTCATTCATAATTCTAGTCAGAATATGAAATACATGTAGGGGATGAAAAGGTTGAGCGATCAAAATATTTGTCCGTTTCTATGGAAGAGAGGTTCGGGGTGAAATGAGATGTATTAGCATTATTGAAAGGACATACCCTTTTTATTGTAAACTGCGATATAGATTTTTGGGACAAGTTTTATGTTCCTATTAGCTTGACTATTGGGGTTTTATAACTCAGGATTCGGCAAAATGCTTGCTAAACTTGAATAAATTACCTGTGCATAACTAAGAGCAAACCGTTGTAATATAATTTTAATCTTGGAATATACCTAACATAATATTCCTTCTGAATCGAGTTTAAGAAAAAGGAATATTTATTTTATTTTAATTTATAAAATTTTGTTGGATTCACTTGGTGACCGACATCTATAAGTCCTGTTTTAACTCGACTATTTGGAATTTTTTCTGCCTGTAAATTGGTTTGTGTATTACGTTTCTGGTTGGTGGCTGTTTTCATTATTCACTAAAGATTCGTTTTTCAAATGTGAAATCGTCCTGTTTATTTGGACTTTCTTATTTGCATTTTTTAATATTATGGTACCTACCTACCTGACAAAAGTATTATTGTCTTTAAGATATTAACGTTTCTTTGGACAAATTGCAAATACTCTTTATTGGAAATAAAAAAAAAGTTTCGTTAAATATACGGGTTGCAATTAAGTGGGTAAGTATTTAAGTACCCACTTACATATCTTATGATTTCAGAGGAAATTTTGGTTTTGATTTATTAAATAAGAAAGTAACACAAAATATTCACAAAACTACTAGTTTGTAGATAATCAATGGTTTTCTTTATTATTGGCAAAAATGTTTACAGTATTGACAGAAGTACTAGTTTGTAGATAATCAATGGTTTTCTTTATTATTGGCAAAAATATTTACAGTATTGACAGAAGTACTAGTTAGTAGTTGGTTATTCACAATAATTTGTCGAAATTTTCGAATCATCAAAAATAAGTAAGTTATCCTGATTTATGAAAATGAAATCTTTGATTATCAAAATAATTTTCGTGCATGACTTTCACAATTTTTAGTGGTTTGTCATAATTTGCAGCATGGTTCGCTAAATCCATAATATGTTTTCAGACGAACATCATTAAAAATAACTCCGTGAGCTCGACTTTTTTCATTCGCTGAGTTAATTAGACCAATGAGAATGTAAAACCACCCTTTGAATACATGCAGGGGAATTCGTATTTTACTCGTATTGTTCATGGTTTCCTTTTATATTTTATCTATCGCGTTATTTACAGTCTTTACACAAACATATTTTACATTGTTAAGAATGTTAATATCATTGAAAGTAAAACACAAAAATAAGGTTTTTCTACATTTTTTAATGTTTTACCACAATTTAACAAAAAAATAACGTTTTTCTACAATTTTTCAGGTTTAACGACAATAATACACATAAATTTGGTTTTTATATAATTTTTGAGGTTTTATGACGTTTTTACACATTTTACAAGCATTTTGAATATTTTGCAGTGTTTTTCGACGAATTAAGATGTTTTATACCATTTTTCTTGTTTGACCACAATTTAACACAAAAATAAGGTTTTTCTACATTTCTTCATGTTTTACCCCAATTTTACACAAAAAATAACGTTTTTCTACAATTTTTCAGGTTTAACGACTATAATCCACAAGAATAAGTTTTTCTACAATTTTTGAGGTTTTTTGACGTTTTTAAACATTTTGCATGGTTTTTCAATCTTTTTCAGTGTTTTTCGACGATTAACGATGTTTTAGACCATTTTTCTTGGTTCACAAAAATTTTAAACAAAAATAACGTTTTTCTACAATGTTAGAGGTTTTATGACGTTTGTACATATTTTGCATGGTTTTTCAATATTTTTCAGTGTTTTTCGACAGTTAACGATATTTTAGACCATTTTACTTGTTTCGCATCAATTTTACACGAAAATTACGTTTTTCTACAATTTTTGAGGTTTTATGACGTTTTTACACAATTTTCATGGTTTTTCAATATTTTGCAGTGTTTTTCGATGATTTACGTATATTTTAGACCATTTTTCTTGTTTCACAACAATTTTACACGATAATTACGTTTTTCTACATTTTTTCATGTTTTATCACAATTTCACACAAAAATAACGTTTTTCTACAATTTTTGAGGTTTTATGACGTTTTTACACATTTTGCATGGTTTTTCAATATTTTTCAGTGTCTTTCGACCATTAACGATATTTTAGACCATTTTTCATGTTTCACAACAATTTTACACGAAAATTACGTTTTTCTACAATTTTTGAGGTTTTATGACGTTTTTACACAATTTTCATGGTTTTTCAATATTTTGCAGTGTTTTTCGACGAATAACGAAGTTTTAGACCATTTTTCATGTTTCACAACAATTTAACAGAAAATAACGTTTTTCTACAATTTTTGAGGTTTTATGACGTTTTTACACATTTTGCATGGTTTTTCAATATTTTTCAGTGTTTTTCGACGATTAACGATATTTTAGACCATTTTTCATGTTTCACAACAATTTTACACGAAAATTACGTTTTTCTACAATTTTTGAGGTTTTATGACGTTTTTACACAATTTTCATGGTTTTTCAATATTTTGCAGTGTTTTTCGACGAATAACGATGTTTTAGACCATTTTTCTTGTTTGACAACAATTTAACAGAAAATAACGTTTTTCTAAAATTTTTGAGGTTTTATCACGTTTTTACACAATTTTCATGGTTTTTCAATATTTTTCAGTGTTTTTCGACGATTAACGATGTTTTAGACCATTTTTCTTGGTTCACAAAAATTTTAAACAAAAATAACGTTTTTCTACAATGTTAGAGGTTTTATGACGTTTGTACATATTTTGCATGGTTTTTCAATATTTTTCAGTGTTTTTCGACAGTTAACGATATTTTAGACCATTTTACTTGTTTCGCATCAATTTTACACGAAAATTACGTTTTTCTACAATTTTTGAGGTTTTATGACGTTTTTACACAATTTTCATGGTTTTTCAATATTTTGCAGTGTTTTTCGATGATTTACGTATATTTTAGACCATTTTTCATGTTTCACAACAATTTAACAGAAAATAACGTTTTTCTACAATTTTTGAGGTTTTATGACGTTTTTACACATTTTGCATGGTTTTTCAATATTTTTCAGTGTTTTTCGACGATTAACGATATTTTAGACCATTTTTCATGTTTCACAACAATTTTACACGAAAATTACGTTTTTCTACAATTTTTGAGGTTTTATGACGTTTTTACACAATTTTCATGGTTTTTCAATATTTTGCAGTGTTTTTCGACGAATAACGATGTTTTAGACCATTTTTCTTGTTTGACAACAATTTAACAGAAAATAACGTTTTTCTAAAATTTTTGAGGTTTTATCACGTTTTTACACAATTTTCATGGTTTTTCAATATTTTTCAGTGTTTTTCGACGATTAACGATATTTTAGACCATTTTTCTTGTTTCAGAACAATTTTACACGAAAATTACGTTTTTCTACATTTTTTCATGTTTTACCACAATTTTACACGAAAATTACGTTTTTCTACAATTTTTGAGGTTTTATGACGTTTTTACACAATTTTCATGGTTTTTCAATATTTTGGAGTGTTTTTCGTCGATTTACGATGTTTTAGACAATTTTTCTTGTTTTCACCAATTTAACACAAAAATAAGGTTTTTCTACATTTTTTAATGTTTTACCACAATTTAACAAAAAAATAACGTTTTTCTACAATTTTTCAGGTTTAACGACAATAATACACATAAATTAGGTTTTTATATAATTTTTGAGGTTTTATGACGTTTTTACACATTTTACAAGGATTTTGAATATTTTGCAGTGTTTTTCGACGAATTAAGATGTTTTAGACCATTTTTCTTGTTTGACCACAATTTAACACAAAAATAAGGTTTTTCTACATTTCTTCATGTTTTACCCCAATTTTACACAAAAAATAACGTTTTTCTACAATTTTTCAGGTTTAACGACTATAATCCACAAGAATAAGTTTTTCTACAATTTTTGAGGTTTTTTGACGTTTTTAAACATTTTGCATGGTTTTTCAATATTTTTCAGTGTTTTTCGACGATTTACGATGTTTTAGACCTATAACAAGAGAAATTTAGACTGCTGAAATCAAAAACTAGAAAAACATACTGAAATATGATTAAAACAAAAAAATCAATATAATAATAAGTTTTCTGACTTGTTTGGTCGAAAATTATTTCTTTGGAATGTTATGAATGTTATTGAGGTTCATGATAAACTGTGCATAATATATTAAACGTGCTAGATAGAGCTTCTTCTATAAATACATTTCAGATAATTTCATGATAATTGTGAAATTCTTAATGGGCATCAAAAATTAATATTTTATAATAGCTACGGGTATTTTAATGTCAAGTGAAGCCCGCACTATATAATGTTCGAAAATAAATTAATCACAAGTCACTTAAAACATGAAACAATGCCCACACACGGCGTTCCTTTGTTGCAAATAATTATGTTTAAGAGGAAGCTACAAGCCAAAAATGAGTATATTCTTGGTTTACCTTATATTGTAGGTAATAGGCATTAAAATCGCTTGACAAAATCTAGAAACGTTCGATTTCAAGCACAAAACTGGTTTTTATTTATTTTGTAAATAATTTTATAAGAAAGCAAAAAAGTTAATCAAGTGAAACTGTCGCATATAATCTTAGCTATAATACTGTATTTTTTTAAGTTGTTTCCTTTACGCGTTCATATATTTCTATTGAAAAAAAAATTTTAGTAGTTTACATTTATATTTTTTATTAAGTAATTGATTTTTTTATTTGTATTCTTCTCAAACGAAACGATAGAAAAACTTTCAATCTTTTCAAAGCATATTTTTTGGTATTCATAATGTGCACCAATTCGTTATAATCAAAATAGTGATTTAGCATTAAGCTTCGCCTTAACGGCGGTGTAAAATAAGTAATTAGTGATCTCGGAACAGGTTTCTTAGCGTTTACTGTGGTTCTTTTTCACGTGTTGAAAAGAACGAAGTCGATCGATGACTCATTTTAAAACACTGTTTGCAATAATATTCGTCACTGCACAAACGGCGAAAATCACTCGTAATGATTTCTTTGTTTCACAGCGTTTTACGGCGTCTTTCACAGCGGTGGACTTCTCCTCACATGCTGAGAAAATGGAAGTTGATTGATTCCTTCGTTTAGCACTGGCGGAGTTCTGTACGAAAACCGATAGCGGATTCAATCGTACATGTTTCAATTCTGCTCCGTAGTTGGTGGAGTCGCTATATAATAAAGCTACTAGTGTGATGTAACCACAATAATAAGGGTCAACATCATGACAAAACAGTGGCCCTCTTTAAATCATTCTCCTCTTCGTAAAACTTTTGAATATTTTAATAATTATTTTATTTGAGAGTAGTTTCAGCAGTACGACCTGTAATGTGGCAGGAGAATAATAACAACTGGCAACACTGAAAGTAGATCCCTAAGTACAAAAGCACTTTGCATTTTAAAGGGAGATTAACTAAACTTAGTCGGTAATTAGCGAGTAAGTTAAATAAAGTTTATACGCACTAAGACCTCATTTGTTAGCGAATAACGTGTTCATTGTTAGGGTCTCACAATTAGGACTTGATACAAACACCGCACATATCAAGCAATATTTGGCCATATACACATTATGGCCAGTGTAGGTACTGTATATTATTATTAACTGGTGTTCTGCACGGCCCCGGGGGTGGCACTCAAAACTTGACATAATATTTAAGCAGCTTCGTAAACTCAATTATTATCCACACGAGTATATACATAAGAAAGGAATATATTCCAAGCAAAATTATATATTACTAGTTGACCTGCACCTGGCGTTGCTCGGGGACTTGTAAATGGTTTGGGGTAACTGGGAGAATTTTTAAGGTGGAAATAATATTATTACATTGTAATAAGTATTCATGTTACTTGATCGGGCCATGTCTTCCTTAAGCATCCTCGACCTCTTCAACTATTCACTTACAAGTCATACATTCTCTTCACACTTTTTTCTTTTTTCATCACTTAAGTCTCATTTTTCCACAAATAATCATGTAATTCATGTCTTACTCGGGCATCCCCGACTTTTTCTACCATTCCCTTCAAGTTGTACCATGAAATACACATTATTAATTAGTTGCGCGTGGGGTTTAAAATTGAATAGCCTTAAAATGTGTACCCTTCACCCCCCCCCCTTTGCCCATTGTCCCCTTTCCTTGACCCGGGCCAAACGACAGAAACATTGTTATCGTTGCATCTTACCGCGAACATTCGTTTCATCTTGAGTACCCGCATATGTTGAACTCGGCTGTGACTGTTTTTAGAGCACACATCGTCCAGTAAAACGTTTTACACGCCACAGTGAATGTCACTGTTTTTTGTTTTGTGTTAAGTGAGCGAATGTTAAAAGGTAATTGCAAGCTGATAAGTGAAAAGAAACCAGCGGCTAAGGAGAACGAGACCAGGGTCTTTGGCTTTTCCCACTCATTTTCCTCTTGCAAACACTAAGGCAAAATTCAATTCGTTTCGTTTGTCTTAGTCTTTATCGCACCACCGCATCCATCCCCCCACAATTGCGAACGAAGCATTTGCGCACCACCATTAAGTGTAACTGTTAAAAAACTACATTATGTCGACTCATTCGACTCCGTATCTCATTCTTGTGCAGAGATAATGCTTTAAGTTATTACCGAGCGTTCCCGACTTAAAAACTCCGGAAAAAACAAAAATTTAATCGTAATCGAATGAATGGTATAGAAACACGTAGGTACGGTGCAAACGTATGCAATTAAAAATATTAAAATTTTCAACGTAAAAAAATATACAATTTTTAAAGTCGTTCACCGATAACTACTTTACACGAAACTAATAACTACTTTACACGAAACTGTAATAACTACTTTACACAAAACTGTAATAACTGCTTTACACGAAATTGTAATAACTCCATTATACAAAACTATAATAACTACATTACACGAAACTATAATAACTACTTTACACGAAACTGTAATAACTACTTTACTCGAAACTAAAAAAACATCCTTCTTCAGACAAAGGTGGTATAAAAGTTAAAATATAAATAAATATAGTTTTAAAAATTTCAAATGCTAATATGTTGATTAATGGAATTATTTTTTTTTCGGGAGCGCTTATGTTTTTTTTGTTTTGGTAAAAAGATTTGGTATACAGCAATTCGGTATTTAAACACTGACACTGGACACTGTCAATTGCTACTTGCAAATCATACTTGTAAAATCGATTCAAATAATGACCAGTCTACATGTTACGAAATTACTATTATGCAATTCTTGGAACTTTGTGTTGAAAAGCATGTAATATTTTGGGGCTTAAAGTCGACAATGGAGCTTATTTAGGCAAATCCCAAACTTGGCGATTGTCATGTACCACTACAATGATTGCATTTGGAATAGAAAATCTGAATAGTGATGAATATCGAATAATAACTACGATGGCCAGTATTAAACTGCAATAAGTCCAAATGTGTTATTTTGAGATAATCAATACTTTGCTTTCGCACAGTTTTCACGGAAATTTTTATATTTTAATGAAATGCACCGAAACAATCATCAGTTTTAAAGGGAAAAATTCTAAATAAATGTATATACAACTGGGTTTTTCAAAATATTTTGATATTTTTAAACAGGTTTTTTGAGTCTTAAGGAGTGAAGCTTTTCTCAAGATTATTTTGCTGTATAAAACTGGGGAGTGCTCCCTTTGAAGAATTATTTGATGCCCATGTCGTAATCTATGGTTTTTCGGACTTATTTTTGTTTAGTTCTGGGCCATCGACTACGTGAATAAAATAAAATGTAAAAAGCAAATAACTTAAAATATATATGGCAACTTTACCTGGAGTAGCCGTAATATTCTGAATATGACTAGAAGCGCAAAAAGATCTTTACCGTAATAGTAATAAGCTGTATAAAAACATTTTTACTTTGATTACGTAACTACACTTCAACTTACAAAAAAATGATGCTGAAATTAACAAATTAAACATTAAAACACGAGTTTATAAAGTAGTTTTAGTCTGAGCTAAAAATTAAAGCATACCCGCAGAATCGTTTTGAAGTATGAAATGTGTTTGAGTTTTGTGCGCCAGTAATTTAGCTTTGGTTAGTAAAATTTAAAAAAATTCTCAGATAAAATCTGCACAACGTTTTTATCGGAGGCTTTCGAAACATTTATGATTTGGCAATTTTATCCTTAAACCAGATTTTAACTCAAATATCAATTCATGTACATACCATGTAATCTGGTGAATATCTCTGGACACTTTTTCGATATAAAATAAAACGTATTTAATATGTCATTATGACTGATATTTTGGAAATAATGTGGAAATACAAATCTAGGTAAGAATAGACAGAATGAACGGTGTAATTTTATAACAGACAGGCATAATATTATGACAGGGTATGTGCTCTTGTCGGTATTATTTATTACTTAGTAACTGTCTAAGTAAATACATATATAGCTAATTAATTCCGTCACTTTTCGTCATACAAATCATCGAATATTCAAATATGTTGTACCTTATTTTAAGTTTTTAGTTTTTGAGACATCATTGGGGAATTCTAGCTAAAAAATCGTTCTAGCCAGAGACACAACATATGCAATATATGCATGTACATAGTGCCTCACTGCAAAACTAGGCTAGCCCAAAGACACATTAACTATATTGGCCCAAAATTGTTTAATTCCTTGCCGAGTTCCATCAAGATGTGCCAAAACCTAAACTAATATAAAATAAATGTCAAAAGCTGGGTTAAAAAGTATCTGGAAGTGAGAGAATTTTTTCTATAAGTTATACGAATATGATACCTATATATGATAATATGTTACCATCTAAATTTAGAAAAAAAAAATTTAACTTCTTTTAAACTGTTTTTTTTATTAAAATAACCAAATGTACTAAATGATTTTTTTTTTTCTTTATTCATATCTCTTTTTTCATTTAAATCATAGATAATATTATCACCACTGTTTTGATTTTCACCTTACAATGCCCACGCACAGGCTTTGCCTTTGTGGGATTTTTTTTGTTACTCCTTATATTTTGTATAATTATATATGTACCTGTATGTATAAAAAAAAATGACAATAAAAAAAATAAAAAAAAATGAACAACTTTGACAACAACAATAATCACTTATTTTTAGCCATGTTGAGGGTTTTACCAATAAGCTTGTTTTAAATTGTACGTCATTGATAAATTAATATTAACATCATAAATGGTTGTTTATAACTTGTGTAAAATTTAAAACATGTTAATAAGTATTAGTCCAGTCAGTGGGGAGTTTTACCTTGCAAAAGGTTAGGTAGTAGCGATTTTGATATATGTTGTTAAGATTGGGACTCTAAAGAAAAAAAAAAGTTTTCGACCTTGGGAGGGTCGAGCTCGATCCGCCATCTTGGATTGAAGGTGCCAAAATTTGTTTTTTTTTAAATAATTGTGAAGTGGTCGTTTTTACAACCAAATTGTTGAATGCAAACTTAAAGACAACTAAATTACCTACATTTTTTGTAGAAAGTTTTTTTTTGTAAGTCTAATAGGTAACGAGTTACAGTGGCGGAAATGTGAATATTTTTCAAAAAAGTGATGAAATTCCCAACTTTGTAATTTTTGCGGGTTGTTCTTAACATAATTATAATAATTTTGCTAACTCATTTCCACACCACCATGAGGTAGAGAACATTGCGCATTTTTTTATTGTGGTATCCCCAGTAGGTCAACTCCACAGATATACCAGCGTTATGCTACAGTAAATTATGTTACATTACTGTGAATTATGTCACTATAAATTATGTTACTTAATAACAGTCTTCGTCATCAATGTCATCATCTAACTCATTGCCTGTGATATTTGGGCTTCCATTGACAAAATCTCTTCTTCTTCGTCCTCGACATCGATGTGAACCTCTGGCGAATTTCGGCATGTTTGACCATTACAGCACCCACATACAATAGAACACTTCAATCCAGCTTTCCTGCAGCTACATGCAACGCCGCATCCTTTTTTACAATTGCATGAAATAAATTTTAATAAAGTCTCGGGTGCTGGTTTCTTTGTCATTCTTACTGGAACAAGCCCGTTGATGTCACGTTTCCAGGCGCAGTTTTCTGGATTTTTTTGGATTCCATACCATTTTTGGACTTGATGGTACGTTCTAAATGCATGGTACCGTGTAGCGTCGTTCGTTAGTGGCAAAGAGGCAAGATTGAATTTGCTTTTTGTTGTCGACTTTGCGAAACGTTTGTAGAGGACTTCTTCCAAGGTTTCCTTATCCATGTCACCCCCGTATAAAGCAACAAGAAAGCGTGTTCCTGCAACTGTTATGTCTTCTGGTGTTGCATCATGTTGTTTGAAGATTCTTATCATGGCATTGAGTCTTGTGTCGTTTTGCACAAGCGAACAAAATTTATTTTTTCCTTGGTTGAATAAGGACGATGTTGTATCGCAGCCGCTAAAGGCATGAAAAAACAGAATATTCTCAGCCGCCTCTTTGTATTTCACACTATTCGCGGAATACAATCTTTCAAAAGTTTTGCCTCTACCGGGTTTGCGAAGATATATACTATTTTTTGTGGTGCTAATGCTGTCATGCTGTCAGCAGAACTAGGAGATCAACGTCTTCGCCAATAATGAAAACAGCGTCATATGATGAACACAAGGAAATCGCAGTATTGACAATCAACTCATCAGCATCTTCTTCAGCCTGCTTAACTGTAAAATCATCCTGTATAAATTGCTTTGTAAGCATCGAAATCAGACGGACTTTGTTATTTTCATTGCCTAAAAATCGTTCTTGTGAAACTTGAACTGGCATTGTTTCATCGAAAAGAACATCTGCAGACATGTGCTTCTTCGATCGGCGAAGTCTTTCTGCGGTTTTCGTATTTTTTTCACCATCATCAAGCGGATATCCATCGAAAACAATGACTGCATATGATCCATAGTGATTTCTTACATAGTGAACGTACTTCTCGCAAATTGACCCAAAATAATCATTCCGATTCCATACAACTTTATGTAAAAGATATCCTCCATCTACAACATTAATTTTGCTACCTTCAAGTTGCACGCCTTCTGGAAGTTGTTCGAAAACACCATAAAATGATGATTTCGTACCTTTGCGCACGAGCACACTGAGTGACCGAGCATCCAGGCAACGTCCTGTAACCAGGACTCAATCAGTGTTGCCAAGTCAGCTGTAGACTAGGATCCCACTATAACAAATCAACGTCATCGAGCACACGGATGATGCTATATAAGTATATTGTAACGTAGAAATACGTTAAAATGATATTGTGTAATATGTTCGTACAAAATTTATCAAGAAAACTGGAGTTTTACAATTTTTTGTCAAAATTTTCTTCTTTCAACCGCTGTAACTCGTTACCTATTAGACTTATAAAAAAAAACTTTATACAAAAAATGTAGGTAATTTAGTTGTCTTTAAGTTTGCTTTCAACAATTTGGTTGTAAAAACGACCACTTCACAATTATTTTGAAAAAAACAAATTTTGGCACCTTCAATCCAAGATGGCGGATCGAGCTCGACCCTCCCAAGGTCGAAAACTTTTTTTTTTCTTTAGAGTCCCAATCTTAACAACATATGTGAAAATCGCTACTACCTAACCTTTTGCAAGGTGGAGCCCTTTTTTATCCCCCACTGACTGGACTATATGGGGTTATTGTCTGTATACGAACCGACATGTTTCGTGAGCAATGTTTACCTCATCAGAGTTTACTTAAAACTAAATTACAAATATAGTCTTAAAGATGTAGTGGAAGAAGAAATGGGTGAAGAGAAGACGCGGGGAGGGGATTAAAACTGATCCTCTGATAAATTTTTTCCCATTTTAAACCACCCCTTCTCTACACTATTCCTCTTCTACTTCAACTATAAGATTATATTTGTAATTTAGTCTTGAGTTAACTCTAAAGAGGTGAGCATAGCTCACGAAATATGTCGAATGTATCTTAACAATACAAGTGTTGAAGAAGCGATCATTTTTAACAAAAATGTCACATTATGTGACAGAGTTACAGAACCTAGAACCGTTCAGAATCAAAATATCTCCCTTACCATTAGTCTGCTTTAGTAGCCATTTCTAGACTTTAAGCGTCATTTTAGGTATTTGGTAACTTGGTCTGAAAAGCCAGATAATTTCCAATCAACTTCTCTTCTTTGTCTCCCCTATCCTTTCATCCATAAGAGAAAACCTAATTGGTACTACCACGGGCGCAACGGCAGTCTAAGCAACTACTTACTTCTCCGAGCAGTGGAACCCAATTTGGAATACAAAATAATGTTGTTTATTTTTAAGTCAGTGAATGAAATACCACCATTTAGAATCGAAATGGTTTAAGCCGTTTTTTGGTGACCGGATCACGTGTTTCCCAACTGTAATCTTTTCCTCTCACAACATACCTCGACTGGGGATACCATTTTCCAACTATTCCGACTATAGGCAGTTGGGACTCTTGTGCGATTATTACCCAAAAAAGACAATATGTCTTTAATAATTATTCATTACAATATATTTAAATAATTTCATTTTCAACAAATTTTAGTATATTTTCTCTCTGTAGAGACATACACTCGTCTGTCTAGAATGACAATATCGGTCACAATTTTATTTAATTTCGATGTGCCTTCCTTTTAACTCCAGGTCCTCCATCGTAAATTTTAATAGATTTAATCTCTTTTTTCTGGTAACCGGAGAATGGGAAATCGGGGAAAAGGGCGAGCCGAGGAATGCGGAATGGACCGACCTGCTAAAGACAAAGAGGGATTCAGTCTAGGGGAAGAATTTAAAGAGGCTTGGGCATGCTGTTTGTGTGGAATTGCAGCGTATTGATAAACACAAGAATTTCCAATAATCTTTTTGGGAAATCCTGAAATAGATTTTCATTTCTAGAAGAACTGAAAGAGTTTATTGCGTGTGATATTTGAAATATAAATACCACCTTTTCAGGAAACTTAACGCATTTAAAAAAAAATATTTTGTCTAAAAAACATGTTGTACGTATGTCGGCTTGCGCCTTGACTCCAGACGATGTCCTTTAACTTAAACGATAACAAAGACAGTGACTAAATACCTTAACATTTTTCCATAAAGATAATAACCCACAGAATAATATATTATCCTATTTAAAAATAAACTTGCATTTTGTAAAATCTGAAGGGCTATAAATTTATTTGCTTACCATTAAAATCGATCTCTGAGCAGAATTCTAACATAAAAAAGGACTTTTTCATTTATATTCCTCCATATAAATACACCTCTAAAATAGAGTATGTATCTATGTACTCTGCATCATAGAAAGGCGATCAATCAAGATGAAAAATATCGTTCTAGCAAAACACGATTCGTAAGAGAGAATTCTTGTTCGGAAAAAAGCTTGCTCGATGAAATAATTAATGCGTATTATTTGGTTCCTATGTCTGAACTTATAAAGTAAATATTGCACAGTTAATTGATTTCCTAAAATATAGTTTTGCTATAATTGTTTTATCGCTTACCTATTGGTTTTTTCTTATAAGCTGTAGAAATAACACGTAATATAAAGCTGTAGAAATACCACTGAATATAAAGCTGTAGAAATACCACTTAATATAAAGCTGTAGAAGTACCACTTAATATAAAGCTGAGAAATACCACTTAATATAAAACTGTGGAAATACCACTTAATATAAAGCTGAGAAATACCACTTAATATAAAACTGTAGAAATACCACTTAATATAAAGCTGAGAAATACCACTTAATATAAAGCTGTTGAAATACCACTTAATATAAAGCTGAGAAATACCACTTAATATAAAGCTGTAGAAATACCACTTAACATAAAGCTGTAGAAATACCACTTAATATAAAGCTGAATAGCCTGTACAATTATTTAATTATACAGATGTAATATATTATGGTTTATTTTCTAGTCACTTTTCAAAAAAATTAAAATCTTTAGCAAACGTGTAAAATTTTACGGTCGATGACTATTTGGAATATATTATAAGTACTTGGAAGTGTATGGTAAGTTCTGTTTGAGTTAAGAATATAAAATTACATTTATTTATGTTAGAAGGTCATGGTTGATAACAAAAAAAATGAGAATCATTATAATTTTTCTGTTTATTTTAGATTCATCCGTTGTTCATTAGAGTAAGTGAATAAAGTAGTTTTTCGGACAATTTTGTTGTTTATTACTTTGTATTACTGTTGAGTAAATATCGTTGTTTGCGATTTAAAGTATTGTTGGAAATTAAAAAAAAAACATTTTTGTATTATATTATTTTGAGGGCTCGTTTATATTCCTTAAATAATTAAAATAATATTTTCGTTTCATTTGTGTTTGATTCTGACGAATACTTAGGCACGATTCTATACCACTCGACATGCCAATAAAAGAATGAACTAAATAGAGAATCTTGTTACTGAAAATTCATTAATAAACCCAGTGTTGGATTTCGAAAGTAGACACCTAGGCAAAATTGAAAAGAGATCCCTTGTTGAGAGTGTAATATTATAAAGAAAAATAAATAAAACTTACCTTAAAGACTTTTTTCTTTTTATCTTGCTACATTTTATAAAACTTGTTTTCTCCACGCATCGGAAACGGTATCATTGATTACTGAGGAGTTCAACTTATACTCCACGCAACGTTCTGAATGTAAATTTGTATCTCGCTCAAAATGCTTTGCCGGATTCTACAACATGATAATATATGACTTCTTCCAAAAACCCTCTCAGTCAGCTTTATGGCCACAGGCGAGGCCGGGTGTGAAGTTGTGAGTTGTGTTCGGCGCTGTTAAGAGGAGTTCAGCGATGTTCGCTAGTGTTCGGCGTTTTTCTGCGGTATTCAACCATGTTCAGAGGAGTTCGGCAGCCGCGGAGAGGGAATATTGATTGTTATGCAGGGAATAAAGAATAAAAATAGAAATCGAACCGTTATCACCTTGTTGGCGCGTCACGTCTGCCGTTATCTGGCGGCGGAGGAATACATTATGAGGCGGGAAATTTAGCGCTCGTAAAGCGCGGGAAGCACTTCCCCGTATAGTGGGAAACGGAAACGTGAAAACTGGCTCCGATTCCTTCTACCGGCCATTGGCGGCAAGCGGTGCCATCGCCGTACCTTCACCCCCCTATCCCACCTGCCCAACCCAGAATCCTCAATACTACCGCTTGCCCCTTTACCTAACACAAGCCCCCACACACTACAATGAATGCAGGCTTCATTGGAGAGACTTGCATTTCCTTACAGCCTACTGCATCAGTTAGGATTTTTACTTACACCGCGAATACAGTAATGCGATAGATTTTTTGAGTATTTATTTTTTTTTTGGAGATATGTAATATTAAATATAAAATACAAAACTTATTCGTTTAGTAAACAGTGACCTTTTGAATATTAAAGTAATAAACTATATTATTTTGGCATACTAAGTAGCTTTCAGCACAATCACTTCAAAACGCTTTTAACTGGCGGGATAAACAAACAGTTTTTAATAATAATATTGAATTCAAGTTTTTCATTCCTAGATGTTGATATGTTTGATTTTCGAGGTTATAAAAAATAATTTCACCAAAAACGAAACTTTCGACATTGGCTAAATAATTTCACTGACAATAGATTAATATTTACATCCATGAGATATTTAATATTTTATAACCATTTGTCAATAGAATACCAAGAGAAAACATGTTTAAAAACAGGGTTCAAATCTTACGAAGGGACAAAAGTAACCCCTTGCCGAAATCGAATGGTAAAACTAGTGGAAATATTTTTCGTGGAATGAAACAAACTGACAATGAAGGGATTTAAATATATGAGCTAATTTTACACGATCAGTTAATCTATACAAAAATATACATAAAAAAACCTTAAACTAGCCACCGTACTTATGAACGCGGTGTAAATGTAACGCGGCACGTGAGTTCAGAACAGTGAAAAAATTGACTTAAGTACTACCATGACGTTAAAACGGTCTTAAACCAGGCTCAAGGCCGGCTTTACCATACCAAGTTAAACGTGTTCCAATCTAATTAATAAGACGATTAATATTTAACCACGAACATTATCAAATTTCATTAGGATATAATATTAACTAAATACTAATACAAGATTAACGATATTTGATAATGTCAGCCTCACTGAGTGCTCTACCCGTGCTGAGCCCCCCATTTCACAGTTTAATAAAATTCAACAAAGATATTATATGAAAATTATATTTAATTAAATAAAATAAAACTTAGGAAAAAAAAAATTGATGTTGAAATTATAAACAAAATACTTCACTACCACCATACATTCGAGAGTTTTTTTTTAATAAGTTTATCATTCATAACGTACATAAGTGGAGGATAATAAATAATCCAGTTAATAATACACCGTAGCGTGTAGGGCCGCAGCTAGCTAGTGGCTAGTTGTCGTCCACACTTGTCGGCCAGTCGCTAGCTGTCGGTCGCTAGCTGTCCGGCCGACAATGAAAGAATTCCGCATTGCGCAGCCGCTTAGCACAGTACAAGCTTAATCCCGAAAAAGACCCGGATATTTAATATCTGGATTTGGGTCCGGAACATTTTTTTGTTTGATATTAATGTCTGCTAAGCCCGACTATTACCATATTACGTACCTTTATTTTATTCTTGAATGAATTATTTCGTGACCGAGAGAATTACGTTTCAACCACGTTGCTTATGAATTTTATCAAATATGTAGAGACTTACATTCAACCTTGTAGCTTATGAATTATTAGCATGTGCGTACTAAGGTACCTTCAACTTCGTTGCTTATGAATTTTATCAAGTATTTAGATACCTACTTTCAACCTTGAGGCTTATGAATTATTACCATGTGCGTACTTAGGTACCTTCAACTTTGTTGCTTATGAATTTTATCATGTACGTAGGTACCTACTTTCAACCTTGCATATTATGAATTATTATCATGTATAAACTTAGGTAATTACTTTCAACTTTGTTGCTTGTGAATTTTATCTTGTTTGTATGTACTTTCCACCTTTCAATTGTAAAATTTTTGGTTAAAAAGGTTTGGTATTTATTTTACCCGATAACCCGCTGAGAATGACGATCTGATGGTCATAAGGTATCACAGCAGGTACCCACTCTATTTTGAAGATGAGTTATGCGAGGTAAAAACTTCCAATCGTAGTAACATTAAATATTTTAGTTTACGTGCATTAATTTGAGACAAATATGAGAAGTTATACGAAAATACGAAAAAAGTTTATAATTTTTTTTAAATTTAATAATAATCAAATTTAATAATATAATTATTAAGTTCTGCAAGTATTTTTTGGTTTTTGTTATTGTTACAGCTGTTTTGACAGTTTGAAAATGGCTTTGAAAGCCGAAACAGCTGTAACAATAACAAAAACCAAAAAATACTTGCAGAACTTAATAATTATATTATTAAATTTGATTTTAATTAAATTTAAAAATAAAATTAAATGGAGTTCTACGAATTAAACACAAAAACAATAAATAAAAGTTTATCAGTTGTAAAAAAATGGCTAAACTGGAATACTCTTACCGTTAATACAATAAAAACAAAATACATCACACATAGTATTACACAAAGAGGTCGACCTCCACCAAACATAGACCTGTTTCTACATGACTGTGAACAAACTTCACCCAATTGCAAATGCGAGCGTACCTATAGAAAGGGTAAACCAAACAAAATACTTAGGGGTCATTATTGATTCACACTTACATTAGACTGACCACATTACTTTCATTACTAACAAACTAAAAAGAGTCATGCACCTAATAAAGTCAATTAAAAACATTTTCCCATATTCAATACTTAGATCTACATATTTCGCACTCTGTCAATCGATTGTTACATATGGCATACTGGCTTGGGGAAGCGCTACAAACACTGCAATAATAATAAATAATAAAAAATTCAAAATACAATAATCAAAATCATTTTGCAAGTACCATTCTACACAAATTCAAGCGAAATTTTCAAAACATTAGACGTCATGTCAATAAGACAACTTTATGCCAAATCTGCACTACTAAATTTAATCCAACAGAAACTGCACATTCCAATGCCACCTCAAACAACAATAAAAACAAGGTCGTCAACAAACAATACCCTGAACATACCGATAACATACACCACACACGGACAAAGACACTTCCAGTATTACGCTACAAAACTTTTTAATTGTATACCTACCAATCTGAAACTACTACTAACGGGAAATACATACACAAACATTCACAAAAAACTGATCACAGCCTGGATCAAAAAACAAGATATCCACTTTATACAAAACATTATAACACCAAACCAAACATAATCATGGATAAATTTGTATGTGTGTATGTTTGTATACATGTGTTTATTTATATGTGTGTATGCATGCATATATGTGTATTTATGTATGTATGTGTATAGATGGGTGTATGTATATAAATAAATATTTTTTCCTTATCTTTAAATAACAATGTACAATAACCATTTAAAAAAATTTAAAATCCCAACTTACATTTATATAAGAATATTTAACCAATACACATAAATACATGTACCATGTAATCATAACCACGTAAACACCTCAGCACAGGTTCTCCCAGTGAGGTGTTCACGAAACATATAACATTACCCACCACAGTGTCACCTACTCAAACCTACCTCACACCCAGCATAAAAAAACACCATATAAACAATTTTAAATTTATGAATATTTACAAATGTAAATATTTGGTAGACACTGTAATATATGTATAGAAATAAATAAATAAAAAAATAACTTTTTCAAAAGTCTGACACAAATTTTATTTGCAGAACTGTGCTTCGCCATCCTAAAAAAATTAAATGGGATGGCGATATACGATATCAGGCAAGTGTAAGAGAGGCAGATCGCGTGCTAAATATGAAGTAGAACTTAAAAGAACGCGAAAAAAAATGAGTATCGCTAGTTTATTAAGAATCTCTTCAAATAACTTCTGATTTGGTTAAAAACGGAACTGCATGATTAACAAAAGAATTAACAGGTCAACTGATAAACTTTTCAGTAAATTACGAATTTATTATGACGATATTGGAATATGTTGTAACGATTTGAAACTACTCGCCCCGTTGTCAAGCGCTTGGAAGAACTAATTAACTCAAGAAGCGTGCAATTGTGAACACAGCTACGGCCGGGTACTTAATCATAGACATCTGAGATTGCAAGCCAGTTCTAGGGAATTCGGACAACTGTCAGGACGTACGTCACGGAACAGATTCCAGAGAGATTTGCGCCGTTAAAAACGTGAGCGATTGTCATCATGCTAATTAGATTTTACAAAATGGTTTACTTTAAATAATATAAATTTGTTCTTCACAAGATATTTGGGAAGAGCTGGCGCCCTATATAATCAAGCAGGATTAATATTTGAGATGTGAAACTTATCCTTTTAATTTTTACTACCCGCAGATTAACATTTTAGTATTGTATCTTCGCATCACTAGTCAGATTTTGTTTAACGATCTGAACATGCCCTGATCTTAATAATGAACGTAGAGTCTCTTGCTATTTAACTTGATATTAATGTAATTTAATAGATGAGTATTTTGATAATTAAACTCAATAAATTTTGTTCTCAGCATTCACGCAATTCTTTGATTTCTGATTCCCTTATTTAATATTGTGCAACACATGAGTTTTATGTTTACACACTTTTCAGAAATTACACACCAATAAATCACGGTACATTTGGCCTCCCAACGTGGTTTAAACCTAGTGATGTGTTATTTTGTGGGTAGAATGTAAATTTGTGCTCAATGTTTTTTAGTGTAGTTAAAAATCTCAAGTGTTAATCTTGCTAATTTGTGAATTTATGATGACAGTCGCTCGCGGTTTTGATGCTCCGGGGATCTGTTTCGTGATGATATTCCATTAAATAATCATTCTACAAATTTTATATATTTGAGTGTCCCCTCTAGAACTCTAGCGCTCTGCGTTTTTCACTGTTTATTGACTTACAGTACGCTGTAGTCAAATTTTTTTTTTTTTTGGTACGAGGCAAGATTATTGTCGTCGTGTATATTTGGTACATGTGCTAATTATTTATTTCATACCTACATAGCATAGTTTCTTCACGTCATGTCGGAACCGCAAATTGTTACGAGGAGTCAGGCCAAGATTCAGGATTCTGTGACAATGCTGAATAAAAATGAAGCTTCGCCGGAGGGACAGGCGGAAACGCAATCCTCTTCCTGCAAGCCATTCCCCGTGCACAAATGGAATCTGGTTTTTGACGGATCCACATGCGTACGCAATTTCATAGAACGTGTAGAAGAACTAGCAGATTCTCGTGGTGTAAGTACCAATAATCTATTTTCTAGCGCGATTGAATTTTTCACAGGCGATGCTTTGAACTGGTTCAGGGTGAACCGTTTTACTTTTAATTCATGGTCAGAGATTGTTGCGGGTTTGAAGGAGGAGTTCGAACTCTTGGACCATGAGAAACGTCTTGTAGCTCAGTTAAGAACTACATGTCAAAAACCCAAAGAAAACCTGGGTTCATTTATAACTACAGTCTTACTATTGAATAATCGCCTCTCTAAGAAATTGCCGGAAGAGGAAATATTAGAAATTCTAATGTGTAACATGTTGCCAAGATACATACATAAACTTTCTCTTACAGAGGTGACTAATATTACTGCTCTAAAGAAATTTGGAAAAATGATAGAATTGGCAGATAGTCGCACGGATACTAGAAACCATCCTGCAAATTCAAATTCTTACAATTCCAAAGCCAATAATTCTGCCAACAATACTCCATCTAATATTAATAACAGGGAGGCTTCTCGCAATAATAACAATTATAATCATAATGTCAAAAGAAATCAAAGGTATTTTTATAACAATAATCAAAGCGCTCAAAACGGGAATTTCAGAGAACCAGTGAGATGTTTCCGCTGTGGTCAACCTGGTGTAAAGGCTCCTGACTGCAGATGCAAGAACCGAAAAAACTAGCAGCCCGGGTTACCTGTGCAGTGGGCGAGGAGACATCTTCATCTACTGTGCCGTGTGACCCGGAGTGGTCTAATTGGCTTGCTGTCGTGGAGAAATTCTACCAGGACCTTAGAACGTCAAAGGCGGAGAGAGCGGGTAATGATGGCCGTCCTCACATATCATTTCAGGTTCGAAATACTAAATTTTCTGGTTTGCTAGATTCAGGTTCTCACCTTTCCATTTTGGGAAATAACTTTCACACACATTTGGTGAGATTAGGATTTAGTTTGGCGATTTTAAAAAGAAAATTTTCTCTAACTTCTGCGACAGGTCTCTGAGTGCTCAAGAGAGAAATCATTCAACTACAGAGAAAGAGCTAAATGCAATGATTTTTGCTCTGGAAAAATTTAGGGCTTACATAGAAGGTTCTGTCATACCGGTTAAAATAATAACAGATCATTACAGTCTAAAATGGTTAGTGAATATTAAATCTCCTACAGGCAGATTAGCAAGATGGGCTGTCAGGTTACAGCAATACAATTTTATTATAGAACACCGTAAAGGAAAAGATAATATAGTACCTGACGCATTATCACGTGATCCCGTAGAATTAGCTGTAGTAGGACAAACTTCACCAACCAAAGAATCGTGGTACGATAAAATGTGTAGAAATGTTCTAGCTTTTCCAAATAAATTTCATGCTTGGAAAGTTGATAATGGAGTATTGTACAAACACATACAGAGTATGGAAGCGCTACACAGAGTGTATGACTGGAAAGAAGTGGTACCTAAAGAGTCTAGGAAAGATATAATAACACAATATCATGTACCTCCTTCGTGTGCTCATTTTGGTATTATGAAGACTTTGAATAGAATTAGTCAGAAATATTACTGGCCGAAGATGGCGGCCGACGTAAAATCATTCATTAGCAAATGTCACACTTGCTTGGGTCATAAGAGTACGAATCAGTTACCACCAGGTCTAATGGGTGATCCCAAATTGGTTCAACGTCCTTGGCAAATGATTGCCACAGATTTATTAGGTCCTTTCCCCAGCTCCTACAAAAAAGGCTATACATATTTGTTAGTAATCTCTGACTTCTTTACAAAATACTCTAAACTTTTCCCATTAAGAAAAGCTACTGGAAAGAATATTGTTGAGATCATGGAAAATGAGATATTTTACAAGTTTGGGGTGCCTGATACAATAATTCTGGATAATGGTCCCCAATATATTTCAAAAGACATGAAAGCGTTAGTTAGCAAGTTTCATATAAGACACCTCTTTTACAACTGTAGATACCATCCGCAAAATAATCCGGTTGAAAGGATTAACAGAGTGTTAGTGTCTGCTATTAGCTCGTACGTCGGTGGTGATCATCGGAGATGGGCAGATTGTCTAGATGAAATTGAACTCGCTATTAACACGGCAGTACATGAGGTAACCGGATATACTCCCTTTTTCTTGAACTTTGGTAGGGAAATTATTATTTCAGGAAACGACTACAAGTCTTCAGACTTCAACCCCGAAGATATCAGATTTGCCGCACGGGATTCTTGGGCTTCGGATTTGGACGAATTGAACGATATTTTTTCACAGGTTCGTACGTCTCTAAGGCAGTCGTATGAAAAGAACAAAACTCAGTATAATCTACGTCGTAGGGACATACAATATGAAATTGGTGACATCGTTTGGCGCCGATCGTTCGTTCTTTCAGACGCTAGTAAGTATTTTTCAGCGAAATTAGCTCCCAAGTTTATTCGCAGCAAAATCATTAAGAAATTGTCTCCAGTTGCTTACATTTTAGCTGATTTAAATGGAAAACCTGTGGGAACCTTTCACATTAAGGATATAATCAAACATGAAATCTCAGATTAACGTCGTGTAGGTCAGGAGGGTATTTTAATTATTTTATATACTTTTGTTTCCATTATGCGCAATAGTGGAAGCGATTAAAAGATTCCATTTAACGTGAGAGCATGACTAAAACTTATGTTCTCACATTGAATGCAATTTTATATTTGTTTATGATGTTATTTTGTTTGTCCGTGTCCAGGTATTACTAATATATGTATTTTGCTATTTTTATACTTGTTCAGTGTGCAAGGGTGACATACCCTTACCCTTACGCATTGAATGTGTGCATATGAATGTACATAATACTAAATTTTGTAAATTTATATATTCAAGTCATCAAATATTAAGTTTGGATGTGTATGAGTACATTGTACATCCGTTTGGGATTTTGATGATTTTCATATGTACTTTTATAATATTCATTTTGAAATGGTTATGTAATTAACTGTTTTCAAGATGCGCTTGCTAGTCCGGAATGGTGGGCGTATCTTCAAGATAGTTTATAGTAGAATACGGTTGGGTTTTGTGTTTCGTTGTCTTGTTCTGTTTCTTTGTCTTGTTCTGTTTCATTATGCTATTATTAATAAGTTTTTTATGCCCTTTGGGGATGCTACATACTATAAGCTGGAGAAATAGTGCATTTTCAATTGCATGTGGTACAATACCGTGCCTATATTTATCAAATTATTAATGTTAATTTGGGTTATCCCATTCATTAATCTATAGTATCAAATGAGTATGTATATTCCTTGCAGGATCTGCTGGATATTGGTTACAATTTTCTTATAATAGATTAAATGATTTATAGTTAGTACTATTTATTATGTTGCTTTGAGTTAGAAGGCAAACCGAAGAGTTCATTAAGAATCTTTGGCATTGGGTTACTATTTTCATCACATGATAGCAATCAGATGCTTAGAATATCTATTTAGTAACTTTAGGAAGTTATGAAACCCTGCCAACGGTTTTCTATGTAATTTCTTTTGGTAGTGCTTATTTTATCCATTTGGGTTTTTTTTTTTTTTCTTTTTGGATTCACATTTTATGTTGTTTTTTATCTTTACAAATTAGAATAAAAATAAATATAAATTAATTAAATAGAGAGATTTGAAATCCTCAACACAAAAAAATGCATGTGGCATATGCCAACGTCGGTTTACTTTTAATTTTATTTTAAAGATAATAAAGCTTCCTTCTTCGGGTTGCGGGGGCCATTCTTGAGCTCGGAATGACCTCAACAAGTCGAACTAGCATTCGATAATTCAATCAATACCTTGTTCTTGATCGAATCATGGAATGTTAATTGGTTCTTTATTCTTAGAGATTTACAAAATAGAATAAGAATAATTCAATCTTACTGCTAATTTCATCATCGGATTACATTTTAACTGAAAATTTAAATTTTGATTTATACTATACTACAATGGGGTATTACAGAATTTGTTTATTCACAAGCTAATTTATGTCTCAAATTTTATCAATATCAAAAACAAAACTTATTTTCACTCAGATCTATAGGAAGGATAATAATGTTCATCTTCATATAGAAATCTTAATATCTATTTCACAGTTAAAAGCTTAAATTTTTAAACTTTGAAATAACTTGTTAGTAAAATTATAATAAAATTTATTTATAAAGATATTTAAAATATCATTCTATTTTAGAGGAGTGACATCTAGGTGGGCTGTTTTGAAACTTCAATTTATAACTTTATAACTAAACAATCAGTTCTAACTTAAATTTTTTTTCTAATTTTCATCAGTAAACCATTTTATAGTATAGCTTAGTCTTCGCAACATCAAGAATTAACATCAACGTTAAATCGCAATCATCACTACAAATTCAAGACCTTAACATATACTGCCCGGTGGAATTCATTGCTGCTTTTGGCCAAAACAATTACAATCTACATGGAAGGAAGAACTTCATATTCATATGGACATCTTTATACAAAATGGACCTGTCATCTGCACTGGACAATATCAAGAAGACTATCAAAATTGAACTTCAACTTTCTTCTTCTACATTGATCTTCGGCTTTCATCTGTACACTCTTTGGATGCTCATCCCAGCAGTTTCAAAATTCATCATGGCCAGATTAGGAGGAGGATTTTCGCCTTCATACAATCACCAAACAAACCTCTAAGCTGATAATCACCACTTCTGCCTTCAAGACCTGGACCCTGTACGTGACCTTCATATTGGATACAAATTACCTGGTTTCAAGGATACATTCTGAAATCAATTCTTCCAGAGCATATCACCTATTGGCATGATCAGCAAGCTTCCTGTCTTGAAATGTGTAAAGGCGCCAGGAGGGCCTCAAATTTCCTTGGAAATTTTTTTTGGAGGGAAGGGAGTAATGTAACGATTTGAAACTACTCGCCCCGTTGTCAAGCGCTTGGAAGAACTAATTAACTCAAGAAGCGTGCAATTGTGAACACAGCTACGGCCGGGTACTTAATCATAGACATCTGAGATTGCAAGCCAGTTCTAGGGAATTCGGACAACTGTCAGGACGTACGTCACGGAACAGATTCCAGAGAGATTTGCGCCGTTAAAAACGTGAGCGATTGTCATCATGCTAATTAGATTTTACAAAATGGTTTACTTTAAATAATATAAATTTGTTCTTCACAAGATATTTGGGAAGAGCTGGCGCCCTATATAATCAAGCAGGATTAATATTTGAGATG
Organism: Hesperophylax consimilis; assembly: GCF_061612785.1. Lineage (NCBI taxonomy): Eukaryota > Metazoa > Arthropoda > Insecta > Trichoptera > Limnephilidae > Hesperophylax > Hesperophylax consimilis. Next base: position 5,328,199 of record NC_142840.1, on the reverse strand, counting down.
TGAAACTTATCCTTTTAATTTTTACTACCCGCAGATTAACATTTTAGTATTGTATCTTCGCATCACTAGTCAGATTTTGTTTAACGATCTGAACATGCCCTGATCTTAATAATGAACGTAGAGTCTCTTGCTATTTAACTTGATATTAATGTAATTTAATAGATGAGTATTTTGATAATTAAACTCAATAAATTTTGTTCTCAGCATTCACGCAATTCTTTGATTTCTGATTCCCTTATTTAATATTGTGCAACACATGAGTTTTATGTTTACACACTTTTCAGAAATTACACACCAATAAATCACGGTACAATGTGTTCATTGAAATCCGAATATTTCCGCATTGTTTCGTGATATATTATCAAGGCAAATACTCGCGTTCGGAAATCGGAACTCGTGCATTTGTTCCGACATCGTGATAAAAAAAATGTGATTTACTAAAAAATTATCAGGAAACCTTTTGATTTATTTTTAAGGCATGCAATTACGTTTTTAACCGGATTACAAATAATTTAAAGAGATTGTTAATATACGAGCAATATTAATATTTCTCCATCTACTTGGTCAGTGGCGACATTGGTTTCTATTAAAATCTATATTTTAGGTATTTCTAATGCTTTCATGATAAATTAACTCGGCAAGAAGTTAATATGTACATAATAATATGAATGTATATTCGTTGACGTTAAAATTCATCTTTAGAGAGATCATTCTGCTTCAGTAGACAGATTATCTGCTTCATAGTTAAGGTTATTATTAAATCGTGCAATCTATTTGAAGTCAGTATTTTCTACCCTTTTGAAGAAACTGAATAATGACGAAGAAATAAAATTTCCAATACTAGAAATACGAAGCATATCGAAGTAATTCCAAAAGATATCTTTGTAGTTATTTATTGTTTGTTGGAAAGAATTGGGTCAAAAGTGCAAGTTTTTTTTGTGAAAAGGAGTTAAATCTTTCAATACCAGAGTTTCTCTCGAGGAACATGAACAGAAAATGAATATCTCTTGATTATCTCAAACAAATCACCCCGTATTTTGCGCATCGCTTGTGAAGGATATTTCTCATGGCGTCTATTTTTTTACCCCATTTTGGCTGTTTTGCTTGGATTATGATTCGTTATTATGTATTTTTAGTATTTTTTATGTTATCTTTATATTTACGCATAAAATACTGTAAATTAATATTTTTTAAATTAAATTCGTTCGTGCAATATTTTTTCTCCTTACGAATAAAAAAAACCATTTTGATACCTAAAAATAATAAAAATCAAATTAGAAAACAATCTAAATTAGTGAGAAAATATTTCAAATAATTGTACAAGGTGTTAAAAATCTTAAAATAAGGTCTGTTTATGGAAATAGAAGTGAGGTACTGAAAGGGTTAAGTATGCCAGAAGAATAAACTCTCCTTTATGAAATACAGCCAAAACTGCTGAACATCACAAACTGGTTCTCAATTCAATACAAGTTGACTTCGGAGTTTTAGAGCCAATTCCAGACAGCCATTACTCAGTCTGTGACCTAACTTGGAAAATTTCATCATATTTTTATGTTTGGTGCGCTGTTAACAAACTCTTGAATTATTCAGTGTCGTACAGGTAGAAAACTTACTTTATTAAAAATCTTGTCAAATTATTAGTTGTCATGTTAAAAATGGGACTGCGGGCCAATAACGATTGAATTGAAAGAGTTCGTAACAAAGTATCAGTCAAAAGCAAATGTTTTATGCTGCGGAACAAGTGTTCATACAAATACTGATATTGAGACTGACATACTTATATTGCAGAACTCCATCATGATATCTTTTGCGAAAAGAACACGCGTTCTCGATATATTCTGAATGACTAATCCGTGGAGTGCAATTGAAATTAAAGTGGTTTAAAACAAATTTACATATTTTATTGTAAATTATGACGAGTCACAAAGTAAATACTTATTACAAATATGACTAATATTTTATCACGAATTTAGCATGCTGTCACTTTTTAACAGGATCACTTTTCTCAGAGTAACAGGTAAACAATGTGCAAAATTTGTTGTTGTGATTGCTATGCAAACGGTTAAGCATTATCGTGAAAAGTATATTAAACTTTTAGAGTCTATTTATTTTCAGTAGGTAAGTAATAAATATGTATTTATTTATATCCAAATTGAGCTTAAAAATGAAATATTATCATCTGTACAGTACGTACGCACTTAAAGTAAAGGTGGAGACACAATACGCTATACGCATTATGGTTTGGCCTATTTCAGCATATCGCTCGCCATACACAATCAATAGGAATGTATGGCAAGCGACATGCTAAAATAGGGCTTACCACGAGAATATAGCACACTAATAGCGTAGTCTGTTGCAGACTTAATGCATCAGTATCAAAAAATAACATAGAAAAGTAATAAAAACTTAAATTATCGCATAGAAATAATAAAAAATAGTGCAAATAAGATGTGTTTAATGGTAAAATTTGAATGAAGAATTAAACGATGACTATTAAATCCACAGAATATTTTTTACGATACCTTCGTAGCAGAGAGTAATAATAATAATCGAATTACTTTAGACAGTAACAAATAAAATAAGTTCGAAGCAGAGCTAGGTAATCTATTCAATTAGACCTTTGTTCTACTAGTTAAATATGCCAACAATATCCTTATGTTATTACCTGAACTCTGTATACGGCAAACGTAAGTACTCAACCGAAAATTGTAATATAGTGTTGGAGTTGTCACAATAATGTATATAATGTTAGGTACCTTCATTAAATATTTGTTAATTATTGGTTTGGTACCTACGCCGATAAAAACACGATAAACGATTTAAATTTTTAAATACGTCAATACTCAAGTCCTACGTAGTCTGGAAAAATAAAACACATACAGTACAAAATCCAGAATGAAAAGATAATAACGAGATAGAGAGTAGTGGAAAATATATTTTCGTACATTAGGGGAACTAAAATTTTAACCAGTCAAACATTGCCTTCATATTCAAGTCTCATCACTATCTATGAGGAATGAATGTTTTAATTAAGGTATAGGATTTTCGCATTTAATTAATGATAAAAAATAATAAATCTCAAACTAAAGGTCAATTTCCTAGTTAAAAATATTTCTAAAATATTTTAATGAGCCACGTACAATCGTATTTATAACTTCCTCGAAAAATTCGAGATAATTTGTCCACAACAATTTGGATTTCGTAAAGGTCGTTCAACAACACATGTAATGTTCTACCCTTTCTACTTCAAATTTTTTCCTTCTCTTCTTTCTACGATACATTTTCCTTAAGTCCCATAGGTAACTTTTCCATAAGGCTTTGGTTATGTATATATCCGGGGTAGGAATGTCCTCCCTTCCGTCTTTCAAGCCTTTGTCCCTCTCCTTATTACACACCCCTTCAAGTGTGTACATCTTAGTTTGTCTACGTGACGTACGACCTTGAACGTACTCATTTCACGTGACGGTTCAGTATAAAAAGGCTTCACCGAACGTTGTGTTGGTTTTTTTTGTTTCTCGGTATAGAAACCTAGTTATCTATGTATGTGTGGTATCCCTCGGTTCTTTTGAGATAGAGTGAGTTGAATCTATTACCGCTGTGTTTTAAAGCCATTTCATAAACCTTATCTTCTAAGTCGCCTGCTCCCCCAACTAGCTACGCGATTCTATCTATCGTAGGGTAATGTGAACATAATAAAGTGTTAGATTTTATATATGTGATATACATACGATAAATTTATGGTGTTAGTTGTCGGCGCCATCCATGTATATATTTTGGGAGGGGAAGGAGAGGAAAGGAAATGATTTTTTTTTCAAGTTAAGATTGGCTCCTCCTCTTTACCAAACAAAACCGATGGATGATAATTTGAGCAAGGCGATCGATATCTGCGTGTCTGGATATCACAACCGGCCGGGTCTCCCCTTGTTCCAAATCGGCAACCGTCACGCCAGAATAAAGAAAACCAGGTCTCATCACCAATTTCAGAATTGCCCCAATCTCATACACCTCCAGGAAAATCTACTTTACTGAGTGTAGAAGGGGAAAACCATGACATCCCTTGTCACGAATCTAGTCGCGAAAATGTGACACGTAAGGTCCTAAGTTACGTGCCATCACTAGAAAACGTTGTAACTCCCTCGTCGTCGGGGATTTACATCCCTTTCTAGGTCAATAACATAGATAACACACGACGATCTTGTCGACATTTAGCCTGCTTTTTAGCGATAGGTTGTGTGCCTACCCATTCAGCCAATTATCATGTGAGATATATGTAAGGTCTACTCGAAATGCCAAATTTAGGATGAGGACTGTCTCTATTTTAATATTTGGTTCTAGTAATTATTTTATGAGGTTACTAGCACCTCGTGTATTAGGTATGGGTAACTTCTACTGAATACCTATCCTCTCAGGTAGGTATAAACGGATAATTGGTTTGATTTTTGCATTTAATTTAAAGAGGCTGCCTACTTCTCGAAAGGTACCTGTTGAGAAAAGTTGTTCGGTTGGTAGTTTTATTTCGGAGATTACCACCTCCCTCTTTTGATTCTAGATTTGTTTTTGTGCATCCCAATTTGTAACTTAGAAAGTCAAACAATAGATGAAAAGTATTAAATTAGAAAGTCAAATAACAGAAGAAAAGTATTCATTTTGTTCTATCTGGTTGCATCCGATCGCTTTCTATTCGGGCGGTCATACGCTAGCAAAACTTCCCCTTTGACTGACTGTACACCGCGCCTCTCGGCCTCATAGTGTTCGCTGTTTCAATTGTACGCCAGTGTTGTGGTAGGTACCCTGTAGATAGGTATTTTTTATACTGCAAATTTATATTGGTTGGCCTAATTAGTAATAGGTATTTTATGTTTCGTCGGCGACCCAAAACCTACCGCAGGGACAACGTCATGATTTGATTTGTAATGTTTTAAAAGAATAACAGATCGGCAGGTAGGTAAATTTTCGATATGACCCTCGGTCCAAGGCGTTCCCCTAGAACAAAAGTTATCGGCCTACATATGAAAAGGTCGTTGACTCGTCTCTCGCTCACAGCTGATTGACAGTTCGCCTAGTACATCCCTTTTAATGATAACATTATTTGGGCGGCAGGTGTCGTAAACTTAGTTCCTGTACCTCGGTTGTATCCGTCTTTTAAAAGGGTCCTCTGAAATTTAATAAATAATATTTAAAAAACTCACCCAGTTAGTCATCTCTCATTCTCAGCGTGAAGCTTACCTGGTTACACTATATAGCTAAATCACTTTAATTTTCGATCTCCTCCCTATCGGCCTCTTTCCTCGTTTCAGCGAAATCCTTGCAACTTGTTCAAGGTTGGTCCCTTCCTACGCCTATAAAAGGGTAATTAAATAATTCTGTAAATACAATTGTACCTCCCTAATCTCTGTTGGGATTCGAACCCGAGTTTATAATTTGTTTGATCCTCTGGTTTTCGGTCTCTGTGGATAGATCTCGCCAAATCAATTCCTCCTAGACCGATTAAAAACTTGCTGCCTTTATATACGTTCACTCTGTTTTAAAACGAAATCATTATTTTTATTATTTTCATGTTTTTTAGACAAGTAATTTAGTTTGAACTACACATTTACGAAATCACGTTTAATTTAACACATTTTATATTATAATCGCGATCGCCCAACCCTTAGCGCCCCTGGGGTGATTTTTCACAAAACAGCGCTCTACAAATTATCCAATTATTATTATTGTCATTATTATTAATTGTATTCTCACTGAGTCGAACCACTTTCACTTCACACAAACACCGGTTCAATAATATTTCACTTTAATTCAAAAACCAACAAAGCTTTCTAACACCATCTGAATTCACTAATTAACTGTAATCTCACACAACACTTCTGATTTGTATTGATTTCTCGGAGCTGTCAACGTATCCACGTTCAAGAACTGACTGCCCGTATTTTATCCCTTTCTGTGGGAATGTGTTTACTTAAGGCCTATAATCTATCCTATGTTGCTAGTCTAGACAAAAAATTTTTAGAGCACGTTCGTTTATTATTTATCGTTTATTTATGTGGATATTCAAAACATCACACACAGGCAGTCTTAAGCTTCATAAACAAAATTCTGGATAGTATCGTTAGTTTAGTTTAGTTTTATTTTTCTCAACCTCTCAAAAACATTTGATAATGTTGACCATAAGCTTCTTCTAATTAAACTTGAACACATTGGTATAAGGGGCTTAACCTTAAAATGTTTTGAATCGTACCTAAAAAATCGTAAGCAGAAAGTTCAAATTTCAAATATTGACGAAAAAATTATGCAAAACATGGTAAAATCACAATGGAGAACCATAAATAAGGGCGTGCCACAAGGAAGCATTCTTGGGCCTCTCTTCTTCCTTGTGTACATAAATGAACATCCAATAATTGCTGGTACAGAATGTTCAATGTTTGCTGATGACACTGCTCTGTTATTTATCTTGAGACTTGTCAATCAATATCAAACTGGCTGTTATCACAAAATCTGTCGCTTAACATAAACAAAACTGAACTTCTAAAATTTTTTCCAGTACAAGCTACACCTATAAACATAAATGTTAACTTTAATAACAATCATAATGAACCTCCTCAAACTTTTTCACTACCGAGAATATAACTAGATGCAAATATAAAGTTATTTATAGTTTTTTAGGGAAACTCAGTAAACGCCAAAGATGTTTTTATCATCCAAAAGAGGTGCCTACGAAAAATTAAAAACTCTGAACACCGGGATTCATGTTTACCAATTTTTAAAAATCTTAAATATGACGGACATATATATAATGGAGTTATGCCTGTTAACACATAAACACGCTACGAGGTTCACAGAAAACTTATTAATCCCAAAAGCAAACAAAACTTTATTTCAAAAAAGACCATACTACATGGCCATTAAAGTATATAACAACCTTCCACGTAACATCAAACAAATAACCGACATACTTAAATTTTAATCATCACTAAAAACAATTATTTTAAACAAATTTCACTACACATAAATCAATACATTACATAAATTAAATATCTCTGCTTTTTTTACATTTTTTTATCATGTAATTGTTGGGTTATGTAATATAATGTGGATTTGTTGGGTTCGCTGGAAGAAACAAAATGTTACCTATAAGCTATACCCTTTGTACTCTGTATTTTTGTGCAATAAATATTTTTTAAATTTTTAATGTAGATGGATTTATTGACTTTAACCACTGTAAGCAGTTTATATGTTTCCTTTTCGATATTCATAGATATCGATATACAAAAACCGAATGCCCAGAAATCTCCATTGCTCAAGGCATTTATTTTGTAAATACTTACAAAGAAATTACACAACATTGAATCGGTACCTCGGTAAATATTTTGATTTTAAGGAAACCACGAGCAAATAAGTATAATAAAATAAAAACGTAATGATACTGAATATTGTTCATCAATAAACTCTTTTATGAATAGTTGCACATAATTTTTTTATAATTTTATAAAATATAACGTAACATGCCGAGTAAACCATTTCATTGTTACCACAACCAAAATCAGAGTCATTGTGTCATGTATCAACACACTGACTGACTTTTCGATAAAATAACTTTTCATTGTAATGTAAATATCAAAACGAAGACGGGGTATAACATTTTCGAATGGGTAAGAATCTACACAATTTCGTGCGGGAGGTTTTTTAGATACTTTTTGCCTTCTTAACATTGTTGGATTGTTGTAATATCAATAAAAAAACGAAAACCAATAATACGGAAATTTATCCGTAAACGACCTCTTAGTAATGGGTAAATAAAAACGTGATGTTATTGTGATTGTAATTATAATCGGTATGTAATTCGAAATTTCATTTATTTATTTATTTATTTTTATTTATTTATTGATACATTACTCTACAGTACTTTACATTTCAATTCAGCAACGTTGGCCTCACTGGGCTGTTCACCCGTGTATAAATATAAATCGCGTTTTACTCTTTTCTTTCAAATACGCTCAAAGTAACAATAATGCGCTTTGCATAAACAGTAGATACAATCTTTTCTCCAGGTAACATTTTTTTCAAAGGTTTTGAAGAGAAAGAAAAATAAAACAATCTCCATAAGAAATTACCATAACATTTCCAAGATTAAAATCTTATTACTGTTTGTCGTTTCAAAATGTTATTTAATTTATTCTTTAGATTCCTTGATTAGATTCCTACAGTTTCAGTTTCAATAATTGTATTGTTAATATTTATCTGGTTTAATTTGTAAACGAATAAATTCTGAATACTCGAGGACAAGAGCGCAATAATAAATAATGAATCTCGATAGATGTGATGGAAATCTTCAAAGGCTCCGCTAATTATGACGGATTGATGTTTGTTTATGTCGGGGGTTAGGCTGGTGGGCGGAGGGGGTTGGGGGAGGCGAAGGAGAGCGGGAGAGTTCCTTAATTAAAGATTGACTGAGCCTCGCCTGAGGGCCGCAAGTAAACAATTAAGGCCCATTGAACCTGTAATGCGATCCAGATTGTCAAACTTCCTTTTCCTCTAATCCGCCCCAAATTATATGGAACTCGGGAAAAGTTAATAATTCTATTTATTAAATCCCTTTCCATGGGGACACCTTTTATTTAATCCAAAGTTTTAACATTTCGTTTCTCTTAAATGGCCAAAGCTAATTCCAGTTAAATTGTCAAACAAGCCTTCTTCCATACTGCCGGGGCCGCTGGTGTTATTTTCAGGTACGCCAATTTACATAAAATAATTATTATTTACGTGCAAATATCGTAGAAAAAGGTTTTTTCAATTACATCCACACAATGGCGATGAAGGGGTTATCAATTATGCGTTTTTAAGTAGGATTTCCAAACGCCGTAATGATACTTTCCACATTTCGAATGGGAGTAAAACAAAGGGATTCCCATTAAAGCACATGAACATCAATTTCACATTCGTAATAATCTGTTTTAGTACAACACCACGGAGACAAACAAATAGAAGCGCCTTATGGGCGTATGTGTATTGACTTAAGTAAGGGAAATTGCCCTTACTTCGAATAAAAAGTGATTGTACTTTAAAATTTCATTGACTACCTAGAGAATATCAGTCAAAAGGTTTCATCAGCTGAATTGATGACATCAGTTTTCTTTCAAATTGATATTTATTTCATGCAAAAACATTGTGCAGTAGATACCTACATTTATTAGAATTATTTCACCCGCCGTGCTAGGGATGTCCCTGTGTTATTGCAAGTGAAGTTAATGGATTGATTTTATTTTTTATTTTTGTAATATGCATATGATAATTGTTACTAAATTATACAATACCTACAGATTGAGTCATATAAATATTTGGTATGATAATTTAACTAAGAAATTTGGTTAAGGAATATGAGAGATGTAGGAAGGAAAATCAGGTGGTTAGAGCGTAGAAATTTAGTGGTTTAGGTACATTATAGAGTCGGGTGGTTTTAGTTCGGGATAGATAGATAATATACAATAAATAATATAATATATCATATTATATTTTAAAATAGAAAATAAAACATTTTTTAACTTATTTCCACTTGTTTATTTTACCAGTACCGGTTTCGTCCTATTATGGACATCTTCAGGCTGGCAATTGAAATTCTTTTGTTACAGAATTTATACAAAATTAGGTACACAATGTCAAGGTAGGTACATATGTTTGGGTTATTAAATTACAATGGTTCTTTAAGGTTAATGGTTGTGCGGAAATCTTTCGTACGCAATTGTGCGGTTGGTTGCGGTGCGGTGCGGATGCGATATAGACTAAGACAAATAAAAACGAATTGAATTGCCTTAGTGTTTGCAAGAGGAAAATGAGTGGGAAAGGCCAAAGACTTACCCTGGTCTCGTTCTCCTTAAGCCGCTGGTTCTGCTCTCTTATCAGTTTGCATACAATTAACATTAACACTTAACACAAAACAAAAAAACACAGTAAAATTCACTGCGGCGGGTAAAACCGTTTCACTGGACGATTGTGCTCCAAAATAGTCACGGCCGAGTTCAACATATGCGGGTTTCAATATGACACGAAATGTTCGCGGGTAAGATGCAACGATAACACTGATAACAATACTCCTTGTCTCTGGCCCGGATCACGGAAAGGGGACAAGGGGCAAAGGGGGGTGAAGGGTACACATTTAAGGCTATTCAATTTTAAAACCTAACGCGCAACTAGTTAATATGTCATAAATAAGAAATAATAATATAACAATGGTCACTATAGCAGAATAATCGATAATTTAGTAAATAAAATAATGAATTTTCCTGCATACCACGCAGGACAATCCGGAAGAGAAGAATCAAACTGTACAAAAGAACACCTCCTTAGTTGGGCAAATCAAAAAGTGGGGGGGGGGTTATAATCTATTGAACATAATTTTGCAATTACCAGAAAACGAAAATTATTTCCACAAAGATAGAGATGTCAAAACTCTTAACGTCTGCAACAAAGGATCAGAAGATTACTTAGAATAAAATGTTACCTCAGAGTCTAAGGTAACATTATTCAAATTAATTACAATGGATATATTAATGGCGACTGAGCACCATGTTCCAACTGTTTATTCATGACATATTTACGTTCAATTTTCTTCGTTCGGCGATTAATTTCTAGTAATTCTAATCTGTCTAATTTCTGTCCCTTTTCACAAACGTGAAGAACCTTGACATCTCTATCCTTGTAAAAAGTATGTTGGTTCTCTAGCAAATGCAAGGCCACGTTCGATAAATCTCCCTTTCGATTTACCCAACATGCGAAATGCTCCTTTATACGGGTCGATACTGCTCTTCCTGTCTGTCCCACGTAACATGCAGGGCAATTCGAGCAATTCAATTTTTGTACAGTTTGATTCTTCTCTTCCGGATTGTCCTGCGTGGTATGCAGGAAAATTCATTATTTTATTTACTAAATTATCGATTATTCTGCTATAGTGACCATTGTTATATTATTATTTCTTATTTATGACATATAAACCTTAAAGAACCATTGTAATTTAATAACCCAAACATATGTACCTACCTTGACATTGTGTACCTAACTTTGTATAAATTCTGTAACAAAAGAATTTCAATTGCCAGCCTGAAGATGTCCATAATAGGACGAAACCGGTACTGGTAAAATAAACAAGTGGAAATAAGTTAAAAAATGTTTTATTTTCTATTTTAATACTATATAATTCCACCACGTATAACAGTGTAATAAATAAACTCATATTATATTTTCAATACATCACACTTCTAGATGATTTTTGTTCGGTGAATACAGTAATAATATTTTTTGTTTTGAAGATTCTACAATCCACGCTGTATATAATGATAATATTGTTATTTATACTCGTAAAATTGATGATCTTTACTCAACTGACGAGCATATTAATATGAATGAATTGCTACATAATATAATATATTATGTTCAGTGCTTCCTTTCTTAGAGGCATTTATATATTTTAAAAAAATAGGTTTCATGCATAGATGGCACCTAATTAATGAGTTCTTTGTGAGGGTAGTGCCTAATTAATTGGTTCTTTGCACGGAAAGTACCTAACTAATTAATGGGTTGTACGCATATTAAAGAACACAAGAAGAGTGTTGTGCAAAAGAAAGGTTAGGAATGGGGAGAATAATGTACCACAAAAAGGTTAAAGGTTCCTCGCTAATCAAATGTCATTATTTATGAAACATTCCCATGTCTGACGAAATTCAAAAGAAAATTCGCTCTTCCATTAATTTGTAAAAATAAGGATTTATTATATTTGGATGTTTGGTATAGCGCCGTTTTTGAGATAATCACTTAAAAGGATTTAAAAATATTTTTTTTGTGATTCTCTATTCTATCACTAATTATAAAATATACAAAACCCTAGAAGTCACGACAGTGAGACTACAAGGTACATGCCTAATCTGTATTACTACACCTCTTTCAACACAAGCAGCACATTTCAATGCAACAGTAAATTGCTATAAAAAACGGGTCTTCGACAAATAAAACCTCGAATATACCGATAACACACATCTCAACGGCAAAAAAACTTTAAATACTACTTAATCAAACTATCTTATTGCACGCCCACACGTAGAAAAATAATCCTAAAAAGGTGATAGCATGCCAATTTCATGATAAAATATTAATCATCTCCCTTTCCTAATAATAAAAATATGATGACGAAACGCGACAATATCAGTATATAGTCCATATAAAACTTTTGATTTTAACTTATACATTGTTATGCACTCTGTCAATTCATTCGTAAAAGGCCTGCAGTACCGTTTTTAACAGGTAAACGAATAATTTGACCAGATTTTTAATAAAATAACAATCTTTCATATAAGTAAGTCTCCGTGCAGCCTACTGAAACATCTACTCACCACACATATTTCAACAATTATTATATATTTTAATATCAACGGTATAAAATGTGCCATATACAGTAAAATTATAAACAGTGACATCAGAAAATATACAATTAACAGAAACTCTAGATGGATATAAAAAGTTAGAGATGTACATGCAAAACTTATAGGTAGACTAGATTAGATTAGTATTGATTGAAATATGTGATAGATACATGATATTATAATATATAACAATAGCTAAAGCGTATGCATTTATTTTCAGGTTTTGGTTAAAAGTAGGTAAGTGCCAATCAAGCTGTTGGTACACCGTATTGACTATTATTATTGACCAAAATTTCCTCAGTTGCCCCAGGCAGTTCATTTTATACACATATTAAAAAGTCAAATAATTTTATTTTGACTTTTTACGTATGTATGAGTAGACTAACATTTTATTGGTCATGATTTAAAAGATATGATATTAAAGCATTTTTGTACCTAGCTTCTGTGCAGTTAAACAAATCCGCTACGTCTGCGTACCTATTACTAATTTCATGTAATTGAAGAAGAATATAAGACAATTTTGAAACAGAACAAGACACAGTAAATAAAAGATAACGGTCCCATCGGGGAATCAAACACAGGATCTCTGTTTTACCGGGAGTACGTCTTTATCTCTCGATCATTGGGACTTAATTATTATACGTTTTATTTGTCAATCTCATATTTCAAATTCAAAATTAACAATATTATCTTGCAATTAATTTTTCACATATATGTGATAGAGGTCCTGGTTTCGATTCCCAGTTGACACGATTATATTTTTTTTTGTGTTTGTTAGTAGTATCTTCTTCTTCAACGTTAAATTACATTGATGGTATAGCATTAAAAAGTTTAAAAAAGTTGTTACAATGAAAATTGAATATCGATAATCATACACAAACAATATATGATAGCCTAGATATAAAACAATGTATCCACTATTATTCAAAGCACGTTAACTAACACCATACCAAACATATCCCAACACAAACATCTCATTTCTTTCTACACAAAGTATTTCCAATCAATCTTCTGTTACAAGATTTTTCACTATCGCTTGGTAATTATTACCTACCGTGTAACTGAATATTTTATGTGAATACCAAGTACCAACAGCTTCCGATCGTCTGGAGCCAGTGAGACTATGTCATCCCCGATAATTGGGGTATGTTGTGAGGCTGAAGGCAGTGGGGAGGAGAAGGAGATGGGGAAGAGGAAAGTGGAACAGTACCTAGCTATTCAGATCTAGCCACTAAACGAGGCTAAAGCCATTTCAAGCAACGTTTCAAAATCTTTATATATAAATGTGTAGATTACTATTTTGGAGAAATTATTTTACTGTAAAATAAATAAAAATATATGTTCACATTCATCCTTCAATAATACAGCACTATATATGTGCAATGCATTATTGAACCAATTAAAGCGATGCTGCGCTAAAATTGACATAGTATTTACAGTATGTACAGGCAGATAATATATTATCTATACCTGACCATGCATACCTGAGAGGTCACTTGAGATTAACACTGTTTATTAGAGAAAATTAGAGACAGTTCTGCACACCGAGGACATAATTAGAAATTCTTCGAATTTATCTCTTGATTATCCTAGCAATGACAAGCGTCAAGTACTCTGGCAGAGCGGTAGTATAATATAATATTAGGTTTGCTACGACATAATGTAATGTACTCGTATGATCCATCCCACGGAACAAGTCTGCACTCGAGGGAAATAGACAGCATCAACTCCCGTCAACTCCATGGTCGGGTCCCGTGGCTTTCTCTGGAGCTCTGAATAACATTACCCACTATAAACACGCTTGCAATGTACATTATTGCCTTATGCAATGTAAATTCGCACCCCAGTTCTATTTTGTCTTAAGGTCAAAATAACGGTTCTGAGAAAAATGCATTCAAAATTAGATATCGGATTTCCACTCACTGGATTATTAATTAGTGTTTTCTAAGTCCAATGTCGTATTCAACATATCTTATTGTTATTTAACTATGAGAAAACAATTTTTTTTTTTAAATTAAATTTTAAAGTTTAATAAAAATTCGTCAACATTGCGACAAAAAAGGAAAAAAATATGTGTAAATGATGTTACTTAATTATTTTTTTTATTAAACGTATTATTAAAAATAATAAGAGAACATTTTTTTGTAGATATAACATAAAATAATAAGAAAAAATCTCATGAAGAATAAACAAATTTCAAAAATGTTATTAATGATTGTTACCTACTTATTGATTGAATGTCGATATTTAACAAAATAAAGTAAATGATGATAGGTACGAAAAGTCTTCTTTGATAATACGAAATTATCAATAATTTCAAAGTTTTCAAGTGGTTACCAAATTTGATGTTACGACCAGATAGAACTTTTTTTTTGTAAATTTTATTTTGACTTAAGGTTAAATGCAATTATTAATACATACGACAAAATATAAAGGAAAATACTAAATGTTTGAAGATACGACAAGTAGGAACCCATGTTAAATGTCACGACAATATAGAAATAACCTTTTTTCTTGTAAATATTGTATTAGACTAAGGTTAAATGGAAAAAATAATACTATGACAAAATAGAAGACATGAAATCCTCTGATTTAAACGGATATGACAAAATTTAATTCTATACAGATGAAATTAGCACAGGTTACACAAAATGAATTTGAGCATTTGGTAGAAATAATCTTTAGGCTTAACGCCTTATGTATAACTAATAAAAAAAAATTCCTTAAGACAAGATAGAGCTGATGATAAAAGCGACGAATTGTGAAAATCATACACACAAACTCAATTTGGGAGGCGAGTAAGAGTATCGCCGGCCCAAGAACCATTTATTGTATAACCAACACCTCAACATTGTTTCGCTACGTTTGTTGACTTGTGGGGATGTCGGGGTTCTTGTGGTGAGTTTTGTCTAGGTTTTGGTGGCAAAAGCGTTTGCCCACCTTCGTGGCAAGTCGGTTCGTGAGAAACTGGCTTAGGGAGACCTACTCTCTTGCGACTCATCGCCCTGCACCGCAGTGGGAGGAATGAATTCATCCCTCATTCCTAGACACATTTCACCTGCCGACCATCAGATTCCACCCGCCCTTCATACCTTTATCCTTCCCATAACTTCATCTCCTTCCATTCCCTAAAAAACCACCCACACAGCATCCCCACAGATGACATTAGCCTTGAGGGTTTTTTTTCGCAGGGCCTGCTGTGTGGAGCTAATGTAAAAAAGTGCCGGTCATTAATTTTTATTTTTTCTTTCTTTTTTTAAATGGAATAATTCTTATCTCTTACAATATGTCAAACTGAAAATGCACTATCCTCACTGCTGGAATAAAAATTAATTAAAAAAATTTCACCATCAATGAAAGCGCATTGGCGTGAAGATAGCTCCGAGCAATAAGTCCATCAGAAATATTTACACCACTAAAATTAAATTGTAAACAATTTTATTTATTTAACGTTTATTTTGTAATCATTGTTAGTTAAATCCATTTATAAAACGACTCTCAAACATAAAAATCATCACAACACCACTCAGTTGTAGTATCGCACCTATTATAATGAATGTTAAATAAAAAAATAAAAACTCTGGATTGATTAGTTAATTAATGAGAATTATTAGACATTCAAATTTTGTAAATATATCTAAGCCAAGTTTGATATTGAAAATTAGATTTCAGATAATAAAGACGATTTTACAAAATCTTATTTTTTACTTTGGAATTTTCATGTACAGTAACGAAATGCATTAAAAACTTGTAAAACCTAGATCAACGTACTGCACATTACAGTATACCTCAAGGTAGTGATAATTTCAAATCTAGCCAGCCGCTCAATAGGGGAACACCGGATTGTCCATCAGACGGACGTCTCCTTTGTACAGCGTAATATTATTATTTTGTTGTTATGAACTTTGGCGCACCCTTAAATTCAGACTTACATTTTTTTTTTTTTTAACTTTATTTATTTTCATTTCTTTACACATATTATACATATTAATAGATAGTATAAAATAACATAATATATTATACCAAATAGTTTACAAAAGAAATGAAAACCCACTAAGGCACTGACTGCCTGAGTGTGGGTAATATAAAACGATTACTATATTTCAAGTACCTAAAGTATAATATACATTAGTAGAAAAAGTTTTTTTTTTGTTTATAGTTATTATAAAAAGTAAAGAGAAAACATTATGTACAATAATTAATAAAGTTTCAGCAAGTGAGTTGTAGAAAGGATAAATAAATTTATAGTAAAAGCGTTTCAATATCTGCGTCAATCAGCCATAATTTTACCTCTTTAATTTAATAACATTACTACTGACGTTTTAATTTTTATAAACTTGAAAGAGGTATTCTGAAGGAAATCATTTCCCTAACGAGCTACATTATATTTGGAGATGCTGAGTCTTAGGTTTTTTAAGGAAAGGGAGAAATGCATTAACCCGTTTCGAAGGATGGAGGACACACAGATATTGGGAAATAATTCCACAGCAGAGCTGTTGAATACAATAACGAGTTGCAGAAGCGACCAGTTCTCATATTGCGCATGTCAGATTTTTTTAACATATCATTCACAATTGAAACATTACACTCACAGTTACTTCTAACGACTTTAGCTGTGTTTGGTGAGCAGATCTAACTGGGTACTTCCCCAACTTTCTCTTCCTCATCTCCTTCCTCTCGCTACTATCTTCAGAATCTCAACACACTCCAATTGTGAATGTCCTAGACTTACTGGCTATTTACACATTTAAAAATGGAATTTAAAAAATAAGTTATTAAAAATATAGATCGCTACAGTTGCTAGGGAATCAAACTCATAACCCATGGACTCATAACAGACTAGGGACTGTATGAAGGACGGAGTCATTCAATGTATAAATATGCCAGTGAATATATTAATAAGTACATATTATAGCATTAATTAGGTAACTAATGTTAAGTGCACGTGGGTTAGGTCGTATAATACAATGCTTAAAGAAAATACCATTTCTTATTCAATGCTATAAAATAAGTCTAATAATTAATTGAGGATCCGCTGTAATATTATGCAGTAATCATTAGAGCAATTTTGCGAATTCCCTCCACGAATGTTCTCTTATAATTATAATGAAATATTTAGATGGGCTAATTTAATTAATAAATTATTCAGTAAGGATTATTTTCACTTACGTTACCCGAATCTATTTGAATATTCAAATAATATTTTACTCCACAAATACACCCACCTTCATTCAAATTATATAATAATTAAAAAAACTATGTTTACATTTTTGTGAAAAAATTGATTTAATTTATTACTTCATTTTTTTGACTCTTGAACAGCATTTGATAAATCTAAATCTCTCCATATTCTGTCCAGTAGTGCCAGTTTATTGCATAAGTATTTTTAATAACTTCTTGAAAAGATGGTTTAATATTGTGATTTCCTCGAAACTTTAAATTCGCAAACGGTAACCAAATTGATAGATTCCATTGTTATTAACGTTTTAAGAATTACCATACGCTACCGGATTACATATTGCAAGGCTTGCAAGTGTGTTCTAATTAAATGACTATCAACATTTAGATTTGAGTTTTTCACTTATAATAAATGGGATATTTTATAATATTATCTTAGTCGCTGAAAACGTATACTAACATATATAGTCCCCCTCAGCACAAGATCTCCTAGTGAGGAGGACTTCAATGATCTGTTTTAATTTTATATAATTTTTTTTCATGTGCCATACAAAAATGTACCTAATTATTTAAAATAGTAACTAAATAAAAAAAAATAAAAAACATACCTATAGAATTTTCAAATCAGTTAACACCTGGCAAGCTTATTTGGAGCAAGAAATAAAGGCGGCATATTAGTGATTACATGTTTTTTATAATAAAAAATCTTTCTAATGTCGTACCTGATAATAAATTAAGGGCAACCCACTTGTACTACGTGGTGCGTAGCATATAATTCCGGCAGTTTTAGAAATTTCTGGAGAGCGGGTGTTTTAGATATGGCCATTTAGTTGCTAACGACTCTGCTTTGACCGTTGATATTTTCAACGTCACATACATGAAATTGAAAATATCCGCTAAAATCTCCAAGACGGGAAGTTAGAAATCAAAAAGCTTATTTACATGAATCAGAAATATTTTTACTGTGACACGGAGTAACAATCGCTGATTCTGATATAGGTACATAATTTTCTTGAGCATGCTTACTGATAAAGTTAATCAAAAGTTTTTGAAAAGTGTTTAACCCTCCAATGGACATTGTGGCCTGGCCATGCCATTATTACTTTCAAAAGTTATTTTCATATTTTTACGTTGCCTTTTTAGCAAGCGGCAACAATGTACAATAAAACTCACCGAGCTGCGTCGAATGGTATGCCTGGACGGGCCATCGCAAATGGTACGAAGGTCAAGGGTGCGATTTGGATTCCAACTACCCGCCCAGAAGTCAAATTTATACCGGAAAATCTGGTGAGTGGTGTTGACAAGTATCGCGGCCGAACAGCATTTTATCGATAACTTTTTATGCCACTCGACTTGGCCAGAATTCTGGAAAAAAGGACTTGCCACCATTGGTACTGTACGCGCAAACATGGTATTTGTTCCGTTACCGTGCCACATTTACAATATATATGCAACATATTGAAACGTTCATACGTATTATTTGCAAACCTGCCTAAATACAAAACTGGTTTGATAGTCCACACCTCTTATATGGCCTGGTCAGGCCACATTGACCATCAAGAGGGGTAAAAGTACATAGCCCATCGGAGGGTTAAAAAAGTGACAAATTTAAACATTTCGGAATAAATAAAAATAACTCGCTTTAACGTCATCTGAATCCGATCAAAACACTTGCGCGATGAAATCTACAACCACGGTGACGCCATTTATTGTAATATAGCACTTTAAATTGAACCATTTTATGGAATAAAATTTTTATATCAAAACGTGGTTAAATACAAAAAATTATGTTATTTAAATAAGATGGTGAGTAACGATAAAAATGGATAGAATTCTTCATCCGTAAGAAATAAATAAATTTCTTTAATTTATTATAACGCGTCGCTACCGGAGTGAAGTTGCTTGGTTCAAGTCATGTGATAGTGTACTCGAGCCTGAGAATTCATGTTTCAATGAGCGCCAGGCAAGAACTTCAGGCAGAGGGCAGAGACAAGAGACAGAGACAGCGCTTGGAACAGATAATATGGCAGACAGAGTGTTTAGAGATGTTTTAGTGTCACAAGTGTAGTACTTACCGCTCCCTACCGGCAGGCACGAGGCACGAGGCACGCGGCACATCACCCGCTGTATCTATAAACCTTCACGGCTTAGTACAGCCGGTCTATAGTTACAGCGGTACTAAATAAATCTGTTATATTGTGGCGGCTACCCGGCGAGATAAAGGGCTTAAATCATAGCACATTTCAATTTCACTAGCGCGTTCCTATGTAACCTCCGATTTGACCATTTGGGTGTGAGTTTAATAATTTACAGTTTTCATCGTGGAACGTTTGCCGTTTTTTAGTGTCGAGGATAGGTATATCAGATTTTTTCAGCAAATGACAGTTCAAACTGTTTCTCTTAAAAAACAAATATGTTTTTTGTAGTAATAGCGTTGTTGATTGCTTTTATTGAAAACACGTAGGCCATGAATCGAAAAGGTGAATTAAAATAAATTAATTAAAAATAAATTTGATAGAATAATGATCGTTGCAATTCCCGACCTGTCTTTTGCAGCATTAAGTAGATTTTTGTTGTTTGTCCATCATGGAAATAGGTAGTGTTTGGAACAATTACAGGTACTTTATAACTAAAATTTAATGAAGTAATGGTTTAGTTGTATTATTTTCCCGTATTTCCCATTATTTATACAAAGTCATACTTGCACTGGATGCGTTCAGAAAGCCCGTTCCGAAATCATCGCTCTTGTTGTGAAAAACAAATGTAGCTACCTAACACAGGCTAACGAGAGCATTTAGTTGCAAATCAGTCTACAAAAGTAAAATTGTAATCCAACCGAATTAAAACTTTGTTCGAATTAGATCGTACACGGAGGAAAAATAATATTGTTAATTGTTTTATTAAAAAACTCAAATTTCATTGGAAAAACTTTTCGTTTAATTTTTGAAGTATTGTTTTTTTTTTTTTTTTAAAAAGAAAGACAAAAATTCTTGGGTTACGAATAACCTGACAATATTTGAAAATCTCCTACTACCACCACAGAAAGCTGAAAATGTTGCTTGTGTTGTGATGGAGGACTTAGCCAGCCGAGGAATTGAACACACTACGCCTAGGTGGGACCCAAACGCAATGTAACTCGGCCGCTGACCGGTCAAAAGGGTTATATCCAATAAACCATTAAGGTTATATCATTGAAGAAGAAGAAGATAATATTAACACATCCAAGAGAAACATGAAGTACAACAAGTAACAGAAAATAAAAAAAATAACGGTCCCAACAAGGAATCGAACCAAGGATTTCTGTATTACCTTATCATATCTCTTCTTAAAAATCTCTTCAAATAATTGGTAATACGGTTAAAAACAGGAATGTAGACCGTTTCCAGATGAAAATTTAGTAAATTTCTAATATAACGGAACACGTGTTTACGCACCTGCATTTGCCGGAATATTATTTCATATTTAAGGCAGAAATAATATGATTTTTGAAGATACGTTCCGAAATCGATTACGAATAATTCAAAAAGATTTTTCTCCGTGTATTTTTTCGTAATTTCTTCGAACAGTGAAATAAAATAAGCATTTAATAACTTGGATTTTACGTTCGAATTCCAAACTGACGATAAATAGTGTTGAGAATTTTTTCCCCACTTTTGTTTTATCTATCGGAAATATTTACGAACAGTTGAAAGCAAACAAACATTATTTACCATTCTTCGATAAAATTCAACATTGCGGGTTTGCTTATTTACACAGAGGTGGCGAGTGTAACATGAATTTAACTCGGGAAGCTTCGAATTCTATTACAAACACTGAAAACATGAGTAGGTACTGACATTCTGATAATATATTTGTTTAAAATTGCAGAAAACGTTGCTGTGGCAAGAAACAACCTGAGTAAAACTGGCTTCCAAGAAACTGACCGTCTTTATTCATATTATATGATTCTTCAATGATAAGCAGCTGCTAACACTATACAAATCTCAAGTACACCCAACAATTGAATTTGGGAGCCACTTCTGCGCTGGAATCCCACAATTCTTGATAAACCTAATTGATTATGTGCAAAGAAGGGCGGTCCGTTTGGTTGACAATCCGGTATTAACGGAACATTGCCAACTCTAATACACAGACGCAGTGTGGGCATGCTGAGTCTGTTCTACATGTATTTTGTTGAAGCCTGCTTTAAGGAGCTAGCACCATTGATCCCTAGTGCATCGGTACACGTGCGTGAAAATCGACGTACACAAGTGGAAAACCCTTTTACAGTTGACGTTGGCTTCATTAGAACGGGCCGCTTCTTCGACGGATTTTTGAGTAAGGCACAAAGTAAAGTATCTAGAACGAACCGGCATATGTTTTTCCTCCTTCACTTAATCCGAGCCGCTTCACTACCCGCATTCATAAACAGCCCCTACCATAACTCGCCTCACAACGCTGCCCAACCGGGTGGCGACATAGCTCCACTGCCTTTGCATTGTACAGACAGGCTGTGTGACATTGTACTTGTGAGATGTCACATTAAAAAAGGCATTATTGATTTTAGAAGACATAGGAATATAAAAGGTTATGTTAAAACACAATATATTTATTGCTAATTATTTTGGGCTGCGCGGGAATAGAACTTTCAACCTCCATTCGAAAATGTAGACGACTATACTTAGGAGGTCATTAGTTATCGTGTTCTTTGCATTCATAAAGCGTAAACCCTTTTTTTCTAGTACCACGTATTTAATTGGTTTACAAATATAATGGCATATCGTATTACCTCGTAAAACAAAACCGGGTCAAAAAGAGGTCGAACGTATTAATATTTAACTAATTTGTAGTGGGCCGATTGTGAAACATCAAGGACGCATACAAATCAAAATGTATTAGCGCTAGTTACAACGTACCAAATTACTTTTTTTCACGATAAATGGAAATAGCGCTATTTAAGGATAATTTAAAAAAATATAAATTGCCTTTTAGATATGGTTTTTTATTTTTCATTTGACGGACAAATCGACCAAACTTGTAAGGCAGGCTTGGGTACCGCCGCCCCGGAAAACATTTATTGGATAACCAACATCTCTGCTATAGGTCACCGCAAGTGGTTTGCTATCTTTGGTGATTTGGCAGGGGTGTACAGGTTCATCGGGTGAGGTGTGTTCACAGGATGCGCCTACCCTCCAGCTGCATGGCGTGCCAGATCGAAAGAGGCTGGTTCAGGGAGATACTTTGACTTCTCCAACTGGTCTCTGGACCCATTGCCTTGCGCCGCAGTGGGAAGGATATATTCATTCGTCTGTCACTCCTGAACACACTAGTCCATAGATTCCTGCTCACCCCCATACCTTTTTCAAATGACATAATCCCTACGAAAGAAGAAGAATCCCTGAGGGAAATTATATTCCTCAGGGATTCCTGTGTGGGTTTAATGTAAAAAAAACAATGTAACATAACACGAATGAAAAGAAAACAGGGTAGTTTAATAATTATTATTGTAACGACTGACAAAAATAATTTGGACTTAAACCACTAAATTCAATACTTGAGTTGACAAGTCTTGGCTTTATGGACACAAGATAATGGTTTCCGTATTATTAGTAAATGATTGATCGTAGGTGAGTCAATAAAACTGTTGATTATTTACAATATGCAAAGTAGATCAAAGCCTTGCCCACGTTTTTCTAAACAGAAACGTTTTAGTTAGTTTAATTTTTTCATTTAAGTACCTACTCGCCTCTTTCAAATCCCAACGTCTAAGAAAGCAATGTTGTACGTATTTGATATGACGAATGTGTAAAGTTTAGCAATAAAAACAAAAGAAACTATCTTGTTCAAGATTAGGAACATAAGTTTTTTTTTATTAATAATAAACGCCCTAATGGGCTTTTAGCGTACTTTTTTTTAGTAAGAAGTTTTATAAATGAAGCCAAGTAGTTTAAGTAATTTATTAATTATAGCGAACATAAAGCTTGCAATCTAAAGTAAACCCAAGGTCTTTCATAGGCTTGACAGCAGAGAGGCAAACATAATCAATAATTTAGGTCTATAAAAGGACAAAATTTTACACTATTATTATTTCGTTTAAAGTAGTTACTTTTTAATGCCAACCATTAACTGAATCAATGTCAACTGGAAAAAGTAAGTAGTCAAGGTAGGATTAAATTTTCTTAAGAACCTTATGAGAGCAAAACGGCTGGTCTGGTTGTGTGAGAAAATACTAGGTTTTATCGTTAATAAATATTTTTAAAAGATGCGGGACCAAATGGGCTCCTTGGGGTACGCCAAACATCAAAATTAGAAGATTCAAAGTTAATTTATTTTAGCCCTTTGTGTTATATTAATCAATAATGATAATAACGTTCAGATAACATGAAGTACTTAAAATGAATGCATAATAATATATTGTATTGTGTAAAAGGAATTTTTTATATATATCAAGTAAGTTGTAAGTTGGGTTTTAATAAATTTTCTTTGATCATAAATTTAACAATTATAATACATTGGACGACTGAAGAACACCGTCACGAGTGTCGATGAGAAAAATAAATAAAAAAAAGATAATTAATAAACATTGGTAGCATGATAAATCACCACAATGACAACAGAACACACCTTTAAAAAGTGATATAATGTCATTAAAGTGATGAAACAAAAACTGGGTTAAATAGTTATAAGCCTAACCTTTTTAAACTAGTTTTTGTTGAATTTTCATTCAACTTATAAAATTAATGATAACAATAATTTCCTTTTCTAAAAGGATAAAAGAAAGAAGCTATCTTTGTCTCTCTGTTTGTGCTCTTATTTCTTCTAAACTACGCAACGGATTTTGATAGGTTTTTCACTGTCATTTATAGAATTTCTTCCGAAAGTGCCAAGAAAGAGTGGTTTGAATGGTAGAAAAGTCGAGGACGTCCGAGGAATACTTAATTTAATATCTCTGCACCGGAAGGATTAACGTCAATGTAATGTGGTTTTTTAACAGTAACGTTTTGGTATACAGTAGTGAATAGTGAAAGAAGTCGTAGACACCCGAGAAAAACATTTTAACATTGATAGATTTGAGTCAATCAAAAAATGTTTCAAAGATCTCCATTAAAACACCCCTGATGTCACAAAAACGGCGCTATACAAATTATCCAAGAAATAAAAAAATAACAAATAATAGTGGTATGCTGAAAATATTAACTAATTCAGGTCTACATTTTAGAATGGATGAGTACAAAAAATATCAATATTGCTGAAAAATTTTATAATTTTTTTCCATTTTTTTTTTTTTTTAATTTTTTTTAAATTTATTTTGATTGTTATTCATTTAAAAAATATATATTAATCGAACGGTGCCCATCACCTACAAGGTAATCATCATACATTTGATGCATATTCAAAAGTTAAAATATTAATAAGGGTAAAATTAAGCATTAATTAATTAACAAACCAGTTGTAATGTTTTTTTTTTTTTTTTCTTTCTTATTCGCTAAAAATTTTTTGTGTAATTTCTAATTGTCTTTTCATAGATCATTCAAACAAGTTGTTCTAGCCTAGGTGTTGTCCATCCTAATTTTTTAATTTCATAACTGTTCTTAACTAACCTCCAATTTTCTCATCGTTCCTGTTTCCCTTTAAAAATTTTTTTTTTTGAAAATTTAACCTATCGATATCGTAATTTCTAATGTTCCCTTTTTATCTTTACCTAATGTCTACTCTAAATCTATAGATAACCTTATTTCAAGTTTTCAAAAAAGTTCTAACTCTATGCATTGTCAATTTAAAATCTTGTTTTATAAAACGTACCCTATCCTATTTATAATATATATATTTTTTAAAGTTCCTTTTGTGGGTATATAGCTCCTATACGTTTTCCTTCTGTGTTCTTACTTATCTAACGAAATTTTCCTACACACTAACACACAAAATTTTTTTTCTAAACTAGAAAATCAATATTATCGAAAAATTTTCTCTTATTCTATTAGTAAATTAGAATATGATTGTCGCTTATTAAGAAATTTGTTCACTCAACCTTAAAGACTTAAGGACGACCCGCCCCTCGCAAACAAACTGATAGTCTAATATTTTAGTAATTTTCTTTCTCCCTCCCTCCTTAAATTCACATCGTATTCTAACAGATTCTTATTTGTATTTCTCAATCGTTTGTTTATTTAAAGTTTCAAATATTTGTAAATTTCGCATTTTATTCGTTGATTTCCACTATCTCTAAACTCGGTTTTTGTTCCTTATTACATGTATAATATTTCGCTAGATGAATTGCGCTATAATCTCCTTTTATTTCCCGAGTTACCGGATCAATTAGCGTATACGTGTTACTATAAACTTCTGACCCAATTACATAAGGTCCATCGTAAAGCAGATTGAATTTTTTTATTTCTTTTTTGAGTAGGTTTGATTGTGTAAATTTTTTCAACTTGACCAGAGTCCCAATCTCATAAGTTATTAATCTTTTATTGAGATTATAGTATTTCTGTCGATTTGCAGCGCTTTTCTCTAAATTTTTCCGTGCTGCTAATCTTATTTCATTTATTGTTTTCGTAGATTTTCCGCAGCCTTGAGTATACCTGTCTAAACTATAAGTTGGTGATTTCCCAAAAGCTATTTCATTAGGTGAGAATCCTGTTGAACAGTGTATCGAATTATTGTAGGTTTGTTCTATTTCTTTAAGGAAAGCCGCCCACTTGGTATGTTTTTCGTGACAATAAATACGGAAAATTCTACCTAATTCTTTATTCACGCGCTCTGTTATGTTCGGTCCGGGATTTCGTATTGAAGTATGTACGATTCGTATGCCCATCCTATTTAAGTTGTTTTCCCATTTCTTCGATGTAAATTGAGATCCGTTGTCAGTTAACAAAGCCTCTATTTGTATTGTTTTATTAAAATCCTCTACACAATTTAACACGGTCTTAGTACTTGCTATCCTCAATTTATATAATTTTACAAATCTACTGAATGAATCTTGGATCACGAAAATGAATTTAACCCCCCCTATTCCTCTCGGTAAAGGTCCGTATAAATCTGCCATAGCTAATTGTCCTACTTCTTTGGTAATTATGGATCTACTCGGCCCTACAGTTGGTCGAATTTCGCGCTTCGCCAGCTGACATAGGTGACACCCTCTCACTATGCGTTTTATATCTCGGTGCATGCCTGGCCAATAATACCTATCTCCCAAAGCTGTCCCTGTTTTAAAAACTCCTCCGTGTCCAATTTCTAAATGTATCATTTTTATTAGTTCTTCAGTCAACTCTTGTGGTACTGCTAACACCGTTTTGTTTAGTCCTGTTGTGTAATATAAAGTCTTGCCTATTTTTTTGTAATTTTTCAAATACCTATTAACATCTTTTGTCGGCGGCCCAAATTTTCCCTTGCGCAAATATCCGGAAATTTCTCCCAAAAATGTGTCTTGTTTTTGTAGTTCAGTTATATTTTCTAAGTGTTTTCGAATCTGTTGTCTACCTTTCACTGCAAAAGCTGCTATCTCTGGGCACGTGTTTTTCTCCTCCTGTACAATTTTTTGCATCACAAGAATAACGAGATAAAATATCAGGCCCTATATTTTCTTTCCCTTTGACGTACTCTACAGTGAAGTTAAATTGATTTAAATACAAAATCCACCGTGTTAGTCGGCCACTGTACATCTTCCAGCTCTTTAAAAATGTCAATGCTTGATGATCCGTCCTAATTATTAAGTGTACTCCTCTTAAATATGTCTCAAATTTATGTAAAGCATATATTATCGCCCATAACTCTTGCTCTGACGTGGTCCATTTCAACTCCGGTCCTCTTAAAGCTTTGCTAATAAATCCAATAACGTGGTGATTCCCTTCTTCATCCAACTGATATAATTCTCCTCCTATGGCGAACCCCGAACTATCTGTCTGTAAATAATAAGTACTATTTGGGTCATGATGATGTAAAATAACTGTCTCTAAAAATAATGTTTTCACTCTCTCAAATGCGCGCTGTTCTGAGTCACCCCATCGCCAGGTTCTATTTTTCTGAAGTAAATCGCACAAAACCCGTGTTGTTTCCCCATATTTATTCGCGAATCTACGGTAATAATTACAAAGTCCAAGAAAGGCTCTAACTTGTTTTATTTTCTTGGGTACCGGAAAATTTTTTATGGCGTCAATCTTTTCCGGATCCATTTGAACTCCCAAAGGCGTTATAATATGTCCTAACATACGTACTTCTGTGAATAAAAATTGACATTTTTCGAGTTTACAAGTCATGTTTGCTTCCTTTAACCTCTCAAGCACTGCGTTTACATGTTCAAAATGATCTTCTTGACTACCACACGTATATATTATTAAATCATCTAAGTAATTAGCGCAGAATTCCCTCACCCCTGGTCCTAGAATTTTGTCCATTCCTCTTGAAAAACTCCCTACTGATGTTTTTAACCCCTGCGGTAATACCTTGTATACGTAAGATTTTCCATTGTATACAAACCCAGTATACTTGCGACTTTCTGGACTGATAGGTATTTGAAAGTAAGCTGAATTTAGATCTATTGTGGTTATGAATTTTACACCATGAAAACGCTGTATAATTTCTGAAGTTAATGGTGGTTTTTCTACTTCCGCCTGCATTCTGGTGTTTAAGAATCTAGCATCTAAGAGTATCCTAACCGTCCCATCTTTTTTCAAGGTAAATGTTAGAGGACTAGAAAACTGCGTGGCCTCTCTACTGATGATTCCTAATGACTCCAATTCTCTAATTTTTTCATCAATCTTATCTCTGTAAGCAAATGGTACTGGGTAGGATCGCTTAACGAAAGGCGTCTCGTCCGTCATTCTTATTTCGTGAGTGTACAAAGTAGTTAGACCCGGTTTGTCTATAAATACATTCTTATGTTTAATTAAAATCTTTTCTAACCCTTCTTTTCCTTTTGAATCTAAATTTAACTCCGACACAAAGGTCGTTATTCTACGCTCGAGGCACGCCGTATTATTTATTTCAGGGTTTACTTCAATACTAATTATTTTTCCACTTGTGAAATTTTGATTTCTAACCTCCTGTTTAGGTTTCCTATGAATTACGGATGAATTTACTAACTCTATTTCCTTCTTCCCATTTCCTGTTTTTATTTTTAACTTTCTGTTTTCTCCACATTTAAATTCAGCTGTATATTCGTCTAACCAGTTGATACCCAATATAATTGGCCTAATTAACTTTGGTATTATTAAACACGGCGTATTTATTATAACATCTCCAAATCGCAATGGTACTAGAACCAACCTAGATATTCTCTGACTTTTGTGTCCTATCGCTACTTTAATCTGTATAGTCGTTACAGGCATAATAGGATAAATTGTTTGATCATTTAAATAATTTTCATAAAACTCTTGAGAAACGCACGTGATTTGTTAATTAACCTTTGTTCTAAAATTAACAGTTCGGAAAAGAAATTAATTTTAAGAATCGAGATAATTAAAAGTCTGCGCAATTCGAAAAAATTTTCTTTTAAAAATATATAAAAAGAAATTTAGAATTAATAAATTGTTCAATTAAAATCCATCGTGCGTATAGCGACAGTGTTAAAAGTGTTTGTCGTTTTAACCGGAATTTTAATCATCAGCCTATCATTTCGAAAAAGAATTTGAAACAGCTATCATTCAAAAGCCTAAACTAGAAAGGTGTTATTAAATCAACGGGTTTTCTGGATTAGGATTTCGTTCGGAAGAAAAATTAAATATCAGCTAATTTATACGATTCAAGCGAGAATAAAATATTAAATAGGAATAAATAGTCGAAAAGATTTATTTTGAAATTAGTTGAAAAATACAATTAATTAGGTAGGATTTCTTCATCAAGGTTGTTGTGTACTACCCGACCGGAAATACCTTGACGTGGGTGAGTTTTCCTTTTATAAATAATTTTCAGGTCCCAGGAGACACAGAAGGGCTGTGAAGTGGAAGTATATCAATTGAATATTAAATTAAAACAACAAAACAAAGAAACACAAAAACAAAATGCTGGAAAAGTTTAAATGAAACATGTATACCACTGATTGTCGGATTGGGTGAGGTCGTGCAAAGATATACATTTCACAAAAATATAATACTTACAAAACCAAAACAAACGATTATTTGCACACCAAGAGACCACCCGCCCTTCAGTTGGTCAATAGACCGCGAGATTGCAAACAATCTTTACCTGAATCATTGTAAGGGAGGTCTTAGTCCAACCAGGTTGAGGACCACCTAAACACGCGAGTCGAGGGGCGTGTTTTTTTTTCCCAGAAAAAAAAAAGAGATTAATTTTGAGTTTATCAAAATTAGAGAAAATTCCATAAAATAAAATCTACGCGAAAAGAAAATAGAAAATACAATGTGATTCAGAGTCAAGGTTGCTAACAATCCAAACAGAATGGAAAGAGAGAAAGGAAATAACAGAATGGAAAGAGAGATAGGGAATAACAGAATGAGGGGGGGGGAGAAAGGAAATAACAGAATGGAGAGAGAGATAGGGAATGATAGAGTGAGGTAGAGAAAGGAAATAACAGGAAGTGATGTAGGAAAAGGAATAACAGAACGAAGGGGGGAGAAAAGCTAGACTACATTTTGAACACAATTTCGATGTCTAAAGTAGTATACAACGTTAGCCACAGCAAATTGAGTTCAGAGGGGGGAACTGTGATGAAAGGCTTTAAATCACAGTGAAAGAAAAACAGATAAACCATAGCTGCAAGAAAATATGCAAATTATTTATGAAAACGGACATGCTAACGACATCTGGCGGAGAAAGAATTGATCCAGCTTGCTTGCAGTAGACACCTGTAATAGTTGAAATTAAATCTAGGTTCCGGGACGAAAGCAGAGAGGTCGTAAAATCGTCTAGGACGACTGGTACTTCCCCTTTCCTAGGCCTATAAATAAAAATTGAATTTTGTCAACCAATAGATCTGAACAAAGAGCTATAAAATTTTGAGTAACCAATCAGCGAACGAAGGGGGGTGTGTCTACGAAAGACAAAGGATTGAACCTTGGACCCGACATTAAAAAAGATAATTAATGGCTTCTTCTTTCCCACAGAAATTAGAGGTGAACGCACTTTAGGGTCAACATCGACTTTCAAGGTGACAAACTCCTGGAAATGTTTACAATAACTGAGACGTTTATGGGGTATCGAACCATTGAAATCGGGTGCTTGGAAGTCTTACAAGTTGTAAAGCGCACACGCAAAAATGCAATGAAAAAAATTATAAACGTGATAGTATAAAAAAAGGACGGGAAAAGCGAAGGAAAATCACTGGCAGAATTTTCAACTGTAGTACAATTATTTATGATAGAAGGAGGGTGTCATGTTCGATAAAAATCGTACTAAAGAGAGGTGAGAGTTTTGGAAACAATGGAAATTAATTGTTATCAATTAAGATGAAACGGACATATTGGTAAATCAATCTTGAATGAAAATCTCGCAAAAAAATACACATTTTAGAAAAGTGCGGCGATCGAATGGAAGGTTAATACAGATATTTTGGACTGCTACGAAGGTTCTAGGGACGTGAAAATCGAGTAGCAGAAGAAGACAGTAAATCTAAACATAATAGCGATAGATTAGATTCAGGAAAAGTAGACATTTTACATAATTATTAGGTTAGATATATATTAGAGTTACCCAATATTACGGAGGGATCGAAACAAGATAAAAGGTTGGCGGTCTCATGTATATTTTGAAGGATAAACAATCGGAATTTGAACATGATTTTTATTTATGTTAAGGTAATAAACGATTAGAAAAGCGATTAACTTTAACGTGGACCTTATGGAAGTATTTAGATTAGACAAAAGAGATAAAAATTAATAGGTTTGAAATTAAACTAAATTTACGAGTCTAGTACCAAAATTTTAAACATAAACAGATGTCAATGCATATGTTTTATGTGAATCCTGGTATGAGAAAGATAGAAAATTGGGCGGAGATTGGGTCAGGCAATAAAAATGACAGATATCCCAGAGTCTAATTAGGTATATCTCCCATGGAAGTGTGGAAAACTATATATTAATTAATAATAAATGAAGTATGAAATTTCCCAGCAGACTACACACATCGGGAAAAGTGGAGAAAAGATAAAAGGAAGGGTAAAGAACGGAGATAAAGAATAATCCAAGTGGAAAAAAGTGATACAATTCGAATTTATCCGTGAAATTAATAAATACGACTTGGAAAATGAGTAATTATAAGAGTTATGAGAAATGACATAAGAATCAAGAAGAATTTGTGCAAGAAAACGTCGCGGATAAAAATAAAATTCAAAGATAAAGGAAAAACTCAAATCTGCGTCATGGAGATAGAAAGTACGAGTGGAAATGGAAAAGCTCATATAAGTAACAATAAAATTAAGTAGAATTTAAACAAATCGAAATTCAAAAATGCGTAGTAAAGATTTCAGCATGGATTTAAACAATTTCGCACGAGATGCATAAAATTGAGATCTATATATATGTTATTGAGGACGGACCTATCGCGGATTGAGAAAAAAAAGGAACGCAAAATCATGAGATTTTAACTACATTTTTGTATGAACAGAGGACAAAGGGAGCTTGGGCGATTAACGCAGACTTACCTGATTCGGACCCTATCGATTTAGAATTGTGAGATGGAAACTGAACACCGCCTTGAGCCGGAAAACAGAAGATCGTATGTAGGAACGATCGATATTGATGGAAGGGGTGTTTGGATTTACGAGTTGATAGGAGATAGAATTAAGCATCAAGAGAAATTCAGATACGTCTTTTGGAACCTGAGAGGGGTATAAAGTGACGGTACACACCAGTTTTGGGACAGTCGCGCCGAGGGTTTGAAAAGTTGTTACGTGGCAGTACTACGTCTATTGGTAAAATTCTAGTGAAATAATCTAAGTGTTAAATTCTGAACAAGTCCCCGGACTTTGTAAAAGTTTTGTAAAAAGTCTTAAATTCAGTTTCTAAATTCTGAAAACCCCACCAGTGAAGTTTTGTTAAATCAGTTTAATTTGGTTAAACAGTGAAAATAAATATAATTTAAACTCAGTGCTTAAAAGTGTTAAGTGAAGTGCAAAAAGTGAATTGTGAATTAATTAAAAATTTAAAAATAATTATTTCATTCAAAGTGAAAACATTCAAATTAAATTTAAGAGTTTGTTATCGTTAATCTAAAGTGAACGTGATCGCGTATTGATATTTAAAAATAGATTATAATTTAACGTCAATTTGGTTAAAAAATAATAATAATAGTAATAAATACTTCATCTTAGGTTAAAAGAAAAACAATTATTTTTGAGATGTTGAAGTGTTATTTATTATGATCATGTTGTAACATAATAAATAACGGAAATATTACACCCATATCATGTGATAGATAGATCTATAATAACAACAATATCAAAATAGAAAAGTGTAATTGTATTACATCATAGTTACTCATTAGGACCACGTGTTAGATTCAAATGGTCGCGCTACGTGCCGCCAATGTAGATACTTGTTGTCAGGATCACAAATCTCGATAATCGGCAGAGACATTAATGAGGGTGAAACATTTGATGTTTTGTTTTGTGAGGTAAGATTAATCTTACATAATATAATTTACCATATAAACGGGTAAGTTGAAATAACGTAAGATTTACTCATGATAATTTTGTTGACATTCGGATCAGGTTGTTGACTATTAAGACATATTTTAAGACACAGAGAACCCAGTCAATGGATTCGATAAAGAATTCAAGTATAGGCCAAACAAATAAACGTTGTTTTGAAAAGACAAAGTGTTAGTTGAGAATTCGAGTTTCAATTTCAAAGAAAAAAAAAACAATTCAGAGTTGGCTCGAGATTTTAATGTCGTTGACGAATGTTTATGATGGGATATATATATATGTGTATATATATACCTATTGAAAAGAAATTCATGTTAGGTATTGAAAAAAATCATGTTAGGTATTTCAAAAAAAATCATAATAGAATTTGCAAATTTTGCAAATTGAATATAGATTTGAACTCAACAATAAATCAATATGGCGGAGAAAAGAAAACTCGATGACGCGAAGATAAGCACCGAAACAATTCCTTTAGGTGATGAACTGAGAGAAATATTCAAACGATCGCGAAAAAGTTCGTTACAAGTTGAAAATCTTAAGGCACCTGAAAATATGAGGCAGTCAGAGGGGGAGGCTAGAACGTATTCGGATGTCGAAGTCAAAGATATACGAGAGAGTGACGTGGAAATCATAAATGAACTTGAAAATTTACACGGACAATCAGGTGATGAAATAAAAAAAAAAAATCTAGAAAACAAAAAAAAATAGAAAAACGAGAAGAGAAATATTGTTACCAGAGAACGGTAAAATAGAGTAGTGATACTAAAAATAAAATAGATCAATAAATAAAATATAAATAAAAGTGAAAAAGTGCTCGCATGCAACAGACTGCGTTACGTAAACAAACGAAAGCAATTAAACACGATTCATTATGACGGGACAGTGAACCCACAAAATAGGACTCATATTGTTTATAAAACTAACCCTCGCGCCTTTGAGAATATAAACAAAGTAAGAGATTTACGACTTGGATTCAACGCGAAGGAATTTTAAACGTAAACCAACTTGGTCCTTCATGAACGAACGGGTGACGCATTAAGATAAACAAAACGAAAAAGGATAAGATAAAAGTGATATCCAGATGAAACGAAGGATAACGTAAATAATCCTTATAGATAAGGATAAACATTGGATAAAGATAAAAGATAAATTATGATTTATCTAACGGGATAAAAGTGTTAGGATTTGCGGACATTTATTATGAAATACAAACATCGGAGCTTAAATCAAGTATAGATCAAACAAATAAGCGTTGTTTTGAAACAACAAAAGTGTTAGTTGTGATTTCAACATTTCAATTTCAAAGAAAAATTACAATTCAGACGGCACCGAGATAAGCCACTTGACAGTGAATGAAAATAAATAAAATGGTCTAGACAAGTAATAAACGGAAGCGCGTAGAATTGGAATTTGCAGCAACTGATAACACGGAGCAGGGGTACTCAACAGTTTGGAATTGGAAAAAAAAAAAAAAATTTTTAGAGCACGTTATTTTATTATTTATCGTTTATTTTATGTGAGTGTCCAAAACATCACAGCCTCCCTTTAGTTCTAAGCCCAGCGGGTAATCTCGCTTCCTCGTGTTAGTCGATGGGATTAGAAATAACTATAGGTAATTTACGTTTCTCGAATACCTCTGTATTTATTTTTTAATTTTATTTTAAATTTTATTTTTAATTCTTCCAAAATGTTGAGCGCCCCTGTTCTTCGGTTTTTTCTTCGCAACCTACCATCTGTTTATTTTTTGGTTTCCGTGATTATCGGCTTGTTCTACTGGTGAGTTTTTTTCCGCCCTCAGCTTTTTCAAGTGTTTCGTGCCTCTATGGGTAGAAATTCAATATGTCATGTCACACTTGTTTATTTTAGAATTTTAAAGTCTGAGTTATTTGTTTAAACAGTGTTGTTTCACCTCAATACGTTATTTGTATTATGTTCGAGTGTTATTTATTTTCATGTTGATTTGTTTTTATTTTGTGTCCTCGGCGGTGATCCGATGGTTTTGTCTGTCTTTTATTATTTATGTCTTAAACATTCTCTGCCTTTTAGATCTGGAATAAACAATAATTGTTTACATTTATTCAAATATCAACGGTATAAAATATGCCATATACTTCACGATATCTGAATGAAATGTTTATTTTAGATTTGTCCCAGCTATCTTATTCTTGTGTTATAATTAATCCGATTTCGATGTTTGTTTATCCTTTGGCTTCGTTGTTTATGAACATTTTAGATGTTTTTTGTCGTCACAATGAATTCAATGTTTTCCGGGTCTGTCTGTTTATTCTATTTTGCCTTTGAAGTACGATGTCTCTGTTATCATTTTTGACGATAGGTACCATTTCTTTTGCTGTTAATGTGAATTAATAAGGTTTATGAAATCCATTTTTTTTTTTTTTCAACAACAGTAATGAATTCAAACCAGCTTGTATATCTATCTCTCCTGGTCACGGCACCAGTTGTAATGATGTGCCCTTTCTACTTCAAACTTTTCCTTCTCTTCTTTCTACGATACATTTTCCTTAAGTCCCGTAGGTAACTTTTCCATAAGGCTTTGGTTATATATATATCCGGGGTAGGAAGGTCCTCCCTGCCGTCTTTTCTTTATTACACACCCCTTCAAGTGTGTACATCCTAGTTTGCCTACGTGACGTACGACCTTGAACGTACTCATTTCACGTGACGGTTCAGTATAAAAAGGCTTCACCGAACGTTGTGTTGGGTTTTTGTTTCTCGGTTTAGAAACCTAGTTATTTATGTTTTGTGTGGTATCCCTTGGTTCTTTTGAGATAGAGTGAGTTGAATCCATTACCGCTGTTTTTCAAAACCATTTTATAAACCTTATCTTCTAAGTCGCCTGCTCACCCCCCCCCCCCTAGCTACTCGATTCTACCTATCGTAGGGTAATGTGAATATAATAAAGTGTTAGATTTTATATATGTGATATACATACGATAAATTTATGGTGTTAGTTGTCGGCGCCATCCATGTATATATTTTGGGAGGGGAAGGAGAGGAAAGGAAATGAATTTTTTTCAAGTTAAGACTGGCTCCTCCGCTTACCAAACAAAACTGATGGATGATAATTCGAACAAGGCAATCGATATCTGCGTGTCTGGATATCACAACCGGCCGGGTCTCCCCTTGTTCCAAATCGGCAACCTTCACGCCAGAATAAAGAAAACCAGGTCTCTTCACCAATTTCAGAATTGCCCCAATCTCAAACACCTCCAGGATAAACTACTTTACTGAGTGTAGAAGGGGAAAACCATAACATCCCTTTATCACGAATCTAGTCGCGAAAATGTGACACGCAAGGTCCTAAGTTACGTGCCACCTCCAGAAAACGTTGTAACTCCCACGCCGTCGGGGATTTACATCCCTTTCTAGGTCAATACACATATAACACACGACGATCTTGTCGACATTCTGCCTGCTTATTAACGATAGGTTGTGTGCCTACCCATTCAGCCAATTATCATGTGAGATATATGCAAGGTCTACTCGATATGCCAAATTTGGGATGAGGACTGTCTGTATTTTAATATTTGGTTCCAGTATTAATTTTATGAGGTTACTAGCATCCTCGTGTATTAGGTATGGGTAACTTCTACTGAATACCTATCCTCTCAGGTAAGGTATAAACGGATAATTGGTTTGATTTTTTGCATTTAATTTAAAGAGGCTGCCTACCTCTCGAAAGATACCTGTTGAGAAAAGTTGTTCGGTTGGTAGTTTTATTTCGGAGATTACCATCTCCCTCTTTCGACTTTAGATTTGTTTTTGTGCATCCCAATTCGTAACTTAGAAAGTCAAACAATAGATGAAAAGTATTAAATTAGAAGGTCAAATAACAGAAGAAAAGTTTTCATTTCGTTCCGTCTGGTTGTATCCGATCGCTTTCAATTTGGGACGGCATACGCTAGCAAAACTTCCCCTTTGACTGACTGTACTCCGCGCCTCTCGGCCTATATATGAAAAGGTCGTTGACTCGTCTCTCGCTCACAGCTGATTGACAATGCGTCTAGCGTGTCCCTTCTTATGGGAAGATTATTTGGGTTGCAGGCGTTGCAAACTCGGTTCCTGTACCTCGGTTGTATCCTATTATTATAAGAGTCCTCTGAAATTTAATAAATAATATAAAAAACTCACCCTGTTAGTCACCTCCAAATCCTCGTGTGAAACTTACCTGGTTACACTATATAGCTAAATCACTTTAATTTTCGACCTCCTCCCTACGCTTATAAAAGGGTAATTAAATATTCCTGTAAATAAAATTGTACCTCCCTAATCTGTTAGGATTCGAACCCACAGTTAATAATCTATTTGATTCTCTGGTTTTCGGTCTCCGTGGATAGAATGCCATCTCGCCAAATCAATAACTTAGCCCGATTTAACACTTCCTGCCTTTATATGTTCACTTTGTTTTAAAAACGCGATCATTATTTTTATTATTTTCATGTTTTTAAGACAAGCAATCTAGTTCGAACTGTATACGAAATCACGTTTAAATCAACACAACTTTATAACACAATCGCGACTGCACAACACCTGGCGCCCCTGAGGTGGGTTTTTACAAAACGGCGCTCTACAAATTATCCGATTATTATTATTGTCATTATTATTAATTGTTTTCTCACTGAGTCCAACCACTTTCACTTCGCACAAAAACCGGTTCAATAATATTTCACTTTAGTTCAATATTCCGCAATATTCTCTAATACCATTTGAATTCAATAATTAACTGTAATTTCAAACAACACTTCTGATTTGTATAGATTTCATGGAGCTGTCAACGCACTCAAGTTCCAAACCTGACTGTCCTCCGGTCTCTCCTTTCCCGTGGGAATCTGTTTACTCAAGGCCTGTCTGTCAATAAATCTTCCGTCGTTGTTTAAACAAAAAATTTTTAGAGCACGTTATTTTATTATTTATCGTTTATTTTATGTGAGTGTCCAAAACATCACAACCGTGAATACCGTTTATGTTACAAATATCCTTTCCTTTGGTTATGATAAAAATATAGCTATGGGGGAGTTGCACATAAACTGAGGTTTTTTTATAGTTATAAGTCTACATAATTTTCCACCATTAAGGGTCTAAGCACTAAATAATTTAATTATTAGTGGATGATCTAATAATTTTCTTCGGGGATTTAAAAAAGTTATAAACAGACTGTTAAATAAGCTAAGTTGGTTAAAAATATCCCGATCATGTGACTTAATAAACAGAAAAGAAAAAAATGCGCTCATCACTGAACTCAACAAAATTAAGATCTGGATTTTCATGAAAATCCGATTCATTTTATTAATTTTGAATAGACACGATAGCTGAATTGAACCTGCCAAAAAAGCCCGAATATAAATCAGTTTTTGATTTGACGAGATAAATCGGTGGGAACAAAGGGCCGGTCGTGGGTAGATGAGGGCGGGCGGCTCGACGGGGGGCGGTGTGGGAGGGGGCGGAGATATCTGGAGCTTTCATTATTCCCGATAAGTTTTATTGTTTTTCGGCTTCAGAAAAAGCCTTCCATTCGCAATGAAAAATTTTCGCGACATTCAAATGATACGTCATTTGATAAGTAGGACTTGTTAAAATATATCCAGATGAACAAAGTAATAAATTCTTGTTTGTTAATACAGAATTTTTTTGTATATATTTTTTATCTTTAGTTCCAACTTCTCATAAAAATCGAGAGCCAGTGAGACTATGGCATATTTAATGTAGTGATACAAAAGATATTGAGAAGGGTAGAAAAGGTGAAGATTGACGTAGTGAAATACCTGGCTATTTAGATCGTGTCACCAAACACGGCTAAAGCGATTTCTAGCAATGTTTAGATTCTGAATAGTGGTCTTTCCCCGGGGTGGAATTGAAAGAATCTACCACTCTGGAACGGGCCTCAAATATACTAAAGCTACTTAGCTGGATGAAAAAGAACATGTCTTTGTTTTAAAGTACGGGAACCAAGTGGAATTACACTACGACAGGTATTTACGGCAGGAGATTCGAATATGTGGGAGAAGCGCGCAAATTTAATACCATATAAAAAGGTGAAAAACTCTCTAGAAGTTCCCCAGTATCAGAATACCATTATGATTCTACCGAGCTGAACGTATTTTTAACGAATTCGTCTGGGGAGGGGTTTAAGATGAACAAAATTAGCACTTTAAACGAAGAAGATACAATTATAACGAACTTTGAAAAACACGTAAGTGCGTAATACAATAAATGCCGTTAGTTTCGTTAATTCCTTGAGCCTTTGGGAATATGGTTTTATACAGCAGGAGGCGAGCATTTTGCGAGGCTGAAAGAGTAGATGGGTAAAGTAGATGCCAATCATGTATGCAGTTTGTAAACACGGGTAAGATTTCAATTTTAAATGGTGGTATTTTATCAAAGCGATTGTGAGAGTAACTACCATTCTGAATAATGACGCAATTTGTTTATCAAAGAAAGACAACATTCCCAGGTTACGAATTACCCGACGAAATTTAAAAATCTCCTACTACCACTACAGTTAGTAGGCGGCAAAAGTTGCATGGGTCGTGAAGGAGGACTTAGCCACTACCGACGCCCAAACGCGATGCCATCTCAGCAACTGACTTACCCGTTACCCAGAGGAACGACGGCAACCCATATTTAGGTAATATATTGCTCAAGGCATTAGGCCGAGCTGCCTAAATTTAGGTAGACAATTTTTAGGATTTATTTACAAATTCAATTATAAAATCTAAAAATATAAAATAAACGATGAAAATACGCAAAATCATTGTCTTGAAACCACAGTAAGCAGTTTATAATTTGTTGTTTTAATATTCGGAGGTATGATTGTTTTGAATGAGCTTGGCCAAATCCAAAACCGAATGGGGGGAATCTCTATCACTCATGGAATTTAATCAGTAAATGCCCCACATATTGTACATTATTATATTTTTTGGAAAATTATTGTATTTCATTTACTTGCAATAATGTTTTTTTCTTTGTGTTAGCAACGGAAAACCAGAAAAAATTGCAACAATTTTAATAATTGAAATGTTTGAAATAGAAATTTCCGTAAATTTCTGGCAAAAGAATTCCCCTTGATGTAAGCAAACTTCCCCCAAATACTACATCACTAGAGAACCATCACCACGCGACTATAATAGCCGCAGAGCGCAAACACCAGCATACACGGCACGTGGGCGCGCGGAGAGCGGCAGGGGCGCGGGTGGAGGGAAGGCGGAGGATGGTACGGGAAGAGATTTATTCCGCCGTAACGAAGAGCGCAGTATGGATTTGATGGAAGTTCTCGTATTTTTCAGCTAAACAAAAAGCCCCGTCCTTTATAGGGCCACGTACGCTGAATTTCAATGATGCATATACCCCGAGTCCCGCACACTGAAACATCGCTCTAAATGCACCGTCGGCTTTTTCTCCCCGTTTAACCAACCCGCATTCCCGAAATTCACAGATCGGTTTCGAGGTAACAATATTATTTGGGAAATAGGTAATGTTACGAATCACAGAAAGCTAATCCGATTGGAATTAAATTCGATTTACATTACTGCGTAACTAAAATGATGTAAAGAATAACACAAGGCCAAGCGCCACGTGGGTGTGTTTTATATTCCAAGTTTCATACCATTTTTGGCTTAATTATTTCATTTACAGAACTGTGTTAGACCATCATTATAAAATTAAAATGAGATGGTTGTATGCGATGTCAGGCAAGTGGAGGGAAGACAGAGCGCGTGCTAAATAGAACCAAAAAGGTACTAAGTGGCAACATATTACTTGGGAAATGAATGTGGGCAGATAAATACCTTTCTGTACAAATAATATTGTATTTATATTTCAAAAAACATTTAATTTAAAAATTTTAAAAAATTTAAAAAAAATTTAAAAAATAAACTTAAAAAATATACTGATTTCTCCCAGTTTGAATACATATTTTGGACAGAGAAATATTAAATTCTATGCTACGAAATTATGCAATGCTCAATCAAATCAAACATTAAAATACAGGAAATGAATATATTTAAAACCAAAGTAAAAACATGGTTGAGAGATAAAAGTGATATTCAACTTACAGACATTATGAAGACGATGTAAAGAAAACTTGAAACTTAATATAAAACTTAATGCCGCCTCAGAACAGGAAACTCTAGTGAGGAGGACTGTGAAAAAATTAAATTTACACTTTATACCTACATAATAATAATAATAAAACATTTATTTTCCAATAGATAAATTTTACTTATTTTTTTGACATAAATTCTAT
Source organism: Hesperophylax consimilis (assembly GCF_061612785.1). Classification (NCBI taxonomy): domain Eukaryota; kingdom Metazoa; phylum Arthropoda; class Insecta; order Trichoptera; family Limnephilidae; genus Hesperophylax; species Hesperophylax consimilis. The sequence goes on along the minus strand of NC_142840.1, from coordinate 5,286,774 downwards.
CAAAAAAGGTCATCATGTACAAACTTTGCAATTGCAACAAATAAAAAAAAACTTCAAATCTGAACCAGAATATTTTCAGTGAATGAAGAAAAACAGTAAATCAATAACGAAATATTTACTATACCGACTTTTATTATGTGAATACCGCACAGGAGTCCCAACTGCTCCCGACCGTCTGGAGCCAGTGAGACTATGGCATCCAGAATTAGGGTACATTGTAATATGTTGGGGTATGTTGTAGGCTGAAGGTAGTGGGGAGGGGAAGGAGATTGGAAAAAGGGAGGTGGGGGAGTACTTGCCTATTCATATATTTTTACCAAACAAGGCTTAAGCCATTAAATGGAACCTGAGACCTTCGGCTTTGCTCGTTAAGAGCCTTACCACTCGACCGTGGTTGCCGTCGACTACAATTATTATGCACCTACTTCAGTAATAATTCAGATTAAACTTGTGATTAAATTTAACAAATTTAATCTAAGGAAAGTAATATATTTATTCTGAGTTAACTATTGATCTTTTTAATAGCTGTTTTCTGAGTAAACTATTGATCTAAGATAAAAAAAATCTGATGTTAGTATCATAGTAAACAATTGATGTTAGTATCATCTGTGTTCTGAATAGATTTGTTGATCTTAAATAGTAATATCTATTTTCTTAGTAAACTATTAAACTAAATAAGTAAACTAAATTGATCTTAGTAATTTCTATTTTCTGAGTAAACTATTGATCTCGTTTGTTTTAAATAATAACAAACAATGTTATGTTTTTTACGCAATAATCTGCTGATTATGGTTTTACTAGATACATAATATACGTCGTTATAATTTGGCGTAAATTATTTTTTTTAAATAATTATTAATTAATAATTAAATATTCCCTTTTAAAATTAGGAAGGTATGCGTGTTCTCTTGGTAAAATACGACTGATAATTAATAACCCCTTTTTATGATTTGTATGGCATCGCAGGTATGTACGTATATAAAAATATATATGTAATAACATACCTGCTTACACAACACACTGGTAAAATCACTAAGAACAATACAAAGCTTACAGATTGATATAATCCTCAATGACACTAAATATGACGTTAAAGCTTTAGGAGATTCTCACAATCAGCATCATAATAACTTGTATAGCACCGTTTTTGTGCTAAATCACCTCAAGGGCGCCATATAATTATAATATTAAATGCGTGGCATTAACAACATAATGGATATTCATATACTGTTGGAATATACACCAATACAAGGAAATTTTCACCCTATTTGAAATCTCCAATATACGACAATACTTGCCTAAAACTAAAAATGTATTCACGAGGATATTGAATTTCAACCGAATTGGGTAAAACAGTTTTTCTTCAGCGTACACGTATGTAAATATTTAGTGAAATCTTCCAATACATATTGAGTTCCACGAACTAGTTTCCTAGCCCGGTTAAAGCAGAAATGATCTTCCCTTTCTACGCGTTTTCGTAAATAAACTTCAAAGAAAAGTAGGTACTTTAACTTTACTAAAAAAAACTCTAAAAGAAGGCTGATAAAAATATTATCATAATTCGGAACGCCTTATGCAGTGAGATGCTATGTCCTCAAGCAGGTACTGAATACAGTTATACATGTATTTTTAAATTAGATTTGATGCCCTTAGGAGTTACAGTTATCCCCACGAAAAAACTATGCCAAGAAATTAACTTATTGAAAATAAGAATATTCTACGATTGAACATTTGCCTTTTATGCAAAATACAAAGTGGACTTACACACATGAACACAACATTTATAAAAACGTCTCAAGTACTCGAACACTATACAAGACAACATAATAAATTGTACACTAATACAGTGAAGACTAAAAGTGGTAATAGAAGTATGAGACATAGACAATTTCAATCTTCTTCCCGGTAACCTGAAAATGGAGAATCTAAACCACTGGAGCTTAATTGGCCACATTTTGGATAATTTAAAGCTTACGATTACCAAAATTTAGCCGATTTGAAGAGACATATTAAAAAAAGGAATTATTGCAAATGGCCCCTCGTCCTCGTAACTGTGATATATTAAAGCATTGTTTTAATGCTTTTTCAAATAATTTTATTCTTTAGTGGTTTAGACGACATTGACGTGGTGATAAGGTGTATATTTAAAATTCTCCTGCATTTAGAATTAAATGATATAATCGAACATTAAGCTATTTTTAGAGGTTCTGTAAATATTATTTTTTAATTTTTTAGAAGAATAAATTATTTGTTCAAAACATAATATTATGTTCTAATAAACAATTTAGAAATTTCTAAAAACTGCGTCAAAAACTGTAATTATGCTGCGCTTGCGGTAACATCCCCTTAACAGTTTTACACAGCAAATGGTTTTCTCATTTTCAATAGATGTCCGTCTCTATACAGTGCAATAATATTAAAAAATAAAATAGTTAAAAAAATTTACTTGCGTTAACAATTCCCGTGAATGTTTATTTTTCACAAATTCTGCTATGTATTATACATTAATACATTCGTTATTGAATCCCTGTTTCTTTAAAATTATTATTATGAATGGAGTTTATTTTGCACCTGTCAAAAAATGACGCGGTACCTAAATTATCGTTTTATAAAATGTGTGATATCGTGACTTTTGTGATTTTTAATACTTATTCTTTTAGAGTGATTCATTACAAAGAACAATTTATATTATTTTGGCATAATTTTTATTCTTATAAAATGCGAAGTGAATAAACGAACAAGCGATTTTAAGCAAGTTTTCATGAATATGTTCTAAATATTTTATAATTAAAAATGTGTTTTAATTATTCGGAGAATTTGAACAATTCATCAAATTTCAACGTTAATTTGCGAGTTCTGTGAAAATCCTATTCAAGTTTTGATATTATATCATTATAGGCTAGTTGTTTGACAGAAGTAAAATAATAACAGAACTAGAAAATATCTTTCACAGAACTCGCAAATTAAAGTAAAAATTTGAAGAATTGTTTTAATTCTCCGAAACAACCCGTCCAGTTTTTGGTTCTAATCAATTTTGAATACAGGTTCACAATATTTTCTTTAATAAGTACCTACAATTTATTTTAACAATCAGACGAATTTCACGCGTTTGTTAATTTAATGATTTTTTTTAATAACACCTAAAAACTTAAGAATAATTTCGAAATATAGTTAAATTTGTTGGCTTTAAGCCACAAATGACAGTTTATCTGTTTTGTATCAATATAGCGGAGGCATGGTTTTTCGGATGAGCGCAGGCGATTTCAAAACCAAACTATAACCGATCTGTAGCTCCAGTTAATGTAAATTTAAGAATAAAACTGTTAAACCTTAAGATAAGTGAACAGAATTATAATATCCTTTAATGTAAATTGATTTTTGTAAGATGTTTGTGTATTATTGTGTAAAATTATTAATTTTATGTGTTGTAGCTTATTTTTTTTGAATAGTTAGTTAGAAAGTGATATTTCCTTAACTTTAATAAAAAAAAAATATTTTAAAAAAAGATGAGGAGGAAGATATGTTGGGAAAACTGTTGCCGAGTTCAAATTTTTCGAAACATAATCCTGAAAGCTTGAGATAGCTTTTTGGTAATGAATTTTGCTTTTTCAATGTTTAATTAAAAAAAATAACCGTATACACCACGTAAAGACAACATTGAACTGCAAATTCTAAAAATAATTACTCAATAAAATTTTGCTCTTCTTTGTCTTGTTTAAAATATAGTCAATACAATTTTAATTACATTTAAACAATACTGTATGCTGTATGAATGCTGTAGAAATGAGATCCCTGAGGCGTATGTGTGGTGAAACCATGTATGATCGTGTGAGAAATTTGGAGATCCGCAAAGAGTGCAAGCCTAATGTAAGTGTAATAAGTAAAATCAAGAAAGGGACGCTTAGATGGTTTGGGCATGTAGAGCGAATGAGCAAAGAAAGAAGTGTAAGGAAAATATACGATGCAAATGTGAATGGTAGCAGATGTCGGGGACTCCCGAGGAAGACATGGCACGACCAAGTGAATAAAATACTTGAACGGGCCATGTCAAGAGTCAGAATAATAGAACAGTATGTATGAGACGATATATGAATGTGAATGAGGCTAGGAGTGTGTGCAAGACCGAGTTGTTTGGGGGTCCGTCCTCTCTGCCTACCCCTGCTGAGAAACGGCGTGATGGTTAGTTAGTTTAAACAATATGAAATAGAAGAAGAAGACACAAATAGCATATTTTGAAACCCTGAAAAGGTTCTGACTGAACATAAGCCGGTTCGATAAAGTGGCGTCGAAAGTTATTTTAATCAAATTATGATTTATGAGCTGAATACTTTTAGTGGATAAGACGCAACATAAGATTTTTTTAACTTTCAAACCTTCTGGTTTGAATGCTCTTAATATTGTTGAACAAATTTAATATCGCAAAATTATAGTTTTGGTCAATTCGTCTCTTTATATTTCTAACATAAACCTCAAAGATCTGTGATGAAGAAAGGCGATTTCTATTTTCCTTTATATCATTGTATAGCATGTATATTTTGTAAGTTTGTTTTTAATATTGAAAAAATACAAAAACTAAATATTTAATAAAATCTATTTCTGTAAAAGAGAGTGTCTGTGACGGGCGTAGAGCGTTTTTTTATTTTTATAAAGACTACAGATTTATTCCGCCAGATTTATGAAATTATGAACACTTGATTTAAAAAAAAAACAAGAGGAATGCTGTAGTGTACATTAGATTTAAAAAAAACTCTGTATAAAGCCCAACGCCAGGGAATTCATCTAGTTGGTTCATAAATTAAATTAAGCCTTGAAAAAGGGTGGGTAGGTCGTACCTACGAGTACCTAATTACATTTAAGAAATCCGTAACTATTCTGTTCTGTTTGTGAGGGGCAATGCCCATAGTTATCTGCTGAACAAATCTTTTTCTTTTAATTTAATCTTTTAATATTTAATTTAAATAAGTTCAAATTTTTTACAATTAATTTACAGAAGTATTACATGTTCACAGTGTATAAAGTAAACAATCATAATAGCTTTTCCTCACAGTAAAGAAATGCTTTACTAGTTTTTTTAAGAATGAAAACTCCTTCATAATGCCGACTTCAATTATTTGTAACTTCACACAATCTCTCCGCAGTACTATTCATGAACTATACTTACAGTACTTAGGTGCGGCATAATGCCTAACTGTTCTGTGGTAATGGCAGTTTGACCCCTCCAAGGCGTACGCAGGTTATATCATGAAATATACTATTTTGAAGCAGTTTGGGTTATTTAAATATTTTAATATCTTTGCGCACTCTGCGTTAACTGAAGTTTGTATATTTATATCACAGTAAAAACACATAAAACACCGCGTCTCAATCACTATTTTAACGACAACTTTTTTTATTCAAAATTTTTTATTCCACGGGGCATAAACAAGTTGGTTATTTTTAGTATTTTTTGATAATAAAATAGGAATTTTTAGTATTTATATTTTTCTACATGTTTATTAAAAAAATAATCTTATATCATTTGCAGAAAATATGTAACGATGCACGTAGTAAATTTTTTACATAATGTTATATTATAAAGGATGTACCACAATAATAAAGCCAGGCTTGTGTGTATTTATACTTGTTATTATGTTTGTGATTTATTTATTTATATATTTTAGTATTATGTTTGTTATTTCTTTATTTATATGTTATAGTATTCAGTTCATATTTTCAGTGTGTTTTTTTAGATAAAATTAAATTTTTGTTGTTATTTATATTTTTGAGTCTTTCTGGTAATGTATTAAAACACTTTACTCCAAGATATATGTAGTTCAATTTCCCTATATATTATAGATGTTTGTGTTGTAAGAAAACTTGTTACAAAAATTTATTTTATTCCAAACTTCTGCATTTTGATTTACGACTCCGGTGTAGATTGGTATTCCTTTCAGGAATGACCCATATTATGACGATATAGATATTCGGTGTCTAATTCTAATATTCTATAATTTATTCTATTATGAAACGTTTTCCAAAAATTTGAGGTATAAAATAATATAACCGGGCAAGGTTCAAGTGAGTTATTATGATAATTAGTTATAAAAACGCGCTAACGGCACACACCTCTGCTATATGTCACCCCGAATAGTTCGCTACATATTTTGACTCAGTAGGGGTTAACGGTTTCATGGGGTGAGGTTTCTGTAGGTCTTGGCGTTGGATGCGTTTGCCCACCTACTGCGTGGTGGGCTGGATCGGGAGACACTGGTTGAGGGAGACCATTCGACCTCTCCAACAGGACTCCATCGACCCATCGCCTTGCACCTCAGTGGAAGAAATGCATTGATTCGTCCGTCAATCATGTAAACACTATTCCCTAGATTCCTACCCACCCCTCTTACCTGTTTCCTTCCCACAACTTCCTCACCTTTGTTTCTTTAAAAAGTCCCGCTACACAGCATCCTTAAAGATGACATGGGGTATTATGTTCCTCAAGGTTTCCTGTGTAGAGCTACTTGCTCTCTCTCAACCGCAATCGGAATATTTATTTTTTAACGATTCCTTAAAGGACACAAAAGGGATATACGAGGAATTTCCCAAGATTATGTTATGAAATTAAGAAATGGACAAAAATTGTATGAAAATAATACATATTATATAAATAATTACTTCATTTTATCCATACCACAAAATTTTTAATTATATTTAAATTAAATCCTCTGCATAGGAGATCCCAATTGGCACATCATGATTTCAATTTGTAAGTAAAATGTAAATAAGGTATTAAGTAAAACATTTATTATTATTATTTCTGTTGGCGCAAAAGCACTTAAATTCAATTTTTCCGTCGCATCACCGCTGATTGTGATTTGTTTTGACCCTCTTGGCTTTATGTGTTTAGATAGTGGCTTGTTATTGAAATAAGTCCAAACAAATAATAAATAGCTAAGTCATCTCAATGACATCGGCAGAAGGGTGACTATTGGCAGGGGGCAGAGATCGAGGGTTGGGGGTAGCGAGCGCAACCCCCAGCCATAATAATAATAATACGCTGTCAACTCCCTTTAACCTCTAATACGTCACTCTGCCACGGACAAACTTATTTATATTCCGCTATCAAAACTAGGCAACTCTTTAAACTTAAAATTAGCTTCGAAAAACTTTTTTAATAGACCTCGCAACGACGGCTCACTCTTGTGTGGGGGTTACCGTATGGCTTCTCTGAGAAAAAAAACTTTAACGCCGTCAGAAAAAAATAACATGCAGAATAAATACATTTTTGGTACCTATTTAAGTGTGTAAGTAACAAAAAAAGCTATGTATTATATATAATGGAATACAAACACTATTTTAAACGGATGATAAGATTGCTGGGTTGCAAAAAACATCCTTTCGCACAGTTTTTTTTTTTAAATCTTTCCCAAGAGAGAAACTATTTTATCTTAAATATGGCACGTGTAAACCTAGCAAAAATAAAATTATTAGTAACGTTCGAGTGATTCTAGCTTCTACACGTTGTTTTTGTATGAGACTCGTTTTGATGCGGAAAATCCGCAATTACAAAACATTATAATTTCTTCATTCCGTAATCTAAAAACGTGGGGATGGATTTTCGGGGAGTATTTGGAGGATAGCCATAAAACAACCTTATTTTTTTATGAAGTACCTACATTCATATTTTTTATAATACGATTAGGCATCCCCGGGTACGCTTTTTGCCAGGCGAGTTGGGATTAGTATTTTCATCAAATGGAATAAATTAGTTGTTGAAGTAGTTTTCTGGGAGTTAGGAGACATCCACACAATGCGGGCGTCGCTAGACTAGGCACACTGGCACTGGTGTCGCGGTACCACAGGGGCGGGGGTTGGGAGGCTCAGTGGGAGTGAAACTACCCCCAATAGCGAGCTCCATATGCCCGCTGACGTTAAGTTTCTCGTTGGTGATATTCCATCATTCCGGACCACTACATATGCTTCTGCCTCAGAGCATTCAGAGTACGTCGCCAAATTATACTAAACTATTTTTTATGAGTGTGAGTGTGTGAATAAGAACTTAATTTGAAAAATTAAGTAATTTTGTAATTACCACTTCTTCAATAATTGCAAATACACTTTGTGACGGCATTTTAATAAAAATAAAAATAAAGGCTTTGTATACACCACTATTTAATCAAGAAGGATGGACTTGTTTTAAAACCAATGGTTTCTTCGTTTAGTTAAATGTATAACGAAAATTAGTGACAATTCAACACACTTTTAAAAAGTGATATAAAGTCATTAGAAACGATGAAAAAAAAATTAAACCTAACCTAACCTAACCTACTAAACCCAGTTAATAAACTTTTTGGTTCATCACTTTCCATGACTTTATGTAACTTTTTAAAAGTGTGATGAATTATCATTGTGATGATTTATCCGCTCACCTTCAAAAAGATGAATTACCTATTATAAAATACGACTACGATGTAAAGAATTGACAAAGAACAAAAGTTTTTTTGTTTTTTGTTTTTTTTTTTTTTTTTTCAAAAAACAATAATGACTGTTTCAATTATTCTAAGTGAATTATAAATGCTTTGATATAAGTTATACGAAAATTTTAACTTAAATCGCGTATCCTACATTTTTTATTCTACGTAAAGTACGTTAAGTAAATAAGTTATGAATAATTAATGTAATGAATTATTTGTCATGGTTCAATAGTATTGAAGCCGCTTTAGACGCCGGTTCATAAATATAAACATTTTGATATCGGTCTACGAGCGTTAAATACCTAGGTAATATGTAAAATAAATATAATACCTTTATTGTGATTGTATTTTCTTGGATACATCCGTGGTGAAGGTAGTTTATTAGAATAATTATGTTAATAGTGTTTGAACGTTGTAAAAAAATAACACATTTTAACCATTGTGAAAACTATTTATCCAACTTCAATTACAAAAAAAAAAACTTGGATAAAATACGATGAAATGCCTAGATGCTTTCTTTTCCACATAAATTAGGGTTGAGGGATGCAAACACGCAAAATACATTTTGAATGAAATAAATCCCTCGGAGGCCGAGTCTGAGCCAAATACGTAACAGCAGAAACGTGGCCTTTCGCAAAAAGGGTCGGTCATTAAGATGGCGGGAGTTTTATGAAGGGAAAGGACAGCCACGGACTCCTTTTATGTTCCTCCTGGGGAGCGGAAGGGTCCACTAGAGCATGACCTAAAGTTAGATGGATTGTGGAAATTTAATATATGTTGGCTCGTGGTCTCGCGTGAATCAGCAAACTAGAGATACGGAGAAATGAGATAACACCGCCCATCCATCCCGGCTCCCTTTATGGCGATGCTAGCCTTTTATTTAATGTGCTGTAATACGTGATTACTCAAACACCTTACTAGCCAGCCTACGTGCGAGTACAACCTTTATCTCTCCTGGGCCTTTTATTTGCGAATAAACACTTAATAACCATCGACCGCTCAGCCACATACCCACACTACATGCACTACTCGTGTCATGTCCGGACAGTTTTGATTTTGGAGGCAACTTAAATTATTCTGCTTGACTCGTGAAAATTCAATTGTCCATCGTTTCAATGGTGGATCCGAGATTAATGACATGCGAAGCGACAGATCTCCGATGAATGATGGCGGCTGGACAGCTCCGGGCAGCGTCGGGCATTACCGGATAGCGGCGGACAGTGCCGGGCACGGGACAATGGAACAAGAGCTCCGGAGCCGATGACACCATGACCCGTGCCCAACTGCCCAGACCCACGCCCTTGACAGGTTCGATATTCGATTAATACTTCCTAGCATGATTGTGAGCTATTGCATATTATGTACAATACAGCTAACGCGAAACACCAAACATTGGCAATGATTATCGAGTTGTAATAACGTAGTCCCCAACCTAGGTAGTTCTTGCCGTTTCATGCCACCCACAGGGATTCGTTCTACGCGCCTGTGGGTAACCCTCAATTTGATCGTTATTTTTCAAAGAGCTTTAAATTATCATTTAGCGATGGGGATAAATGGTTCTTTCCCCGTGGATTTATTATCTGATATTTAATCAAGAATATATGATAGTAATTCGTGCGCACTTTATTGCGTCGGAATGAAAAAGTTAAACGTATCAATCTCTATCCAGCTTCAGTTTCCCCGAGACAAATAAAACGGATAAATTAGTTGACACGTCACGTAGCCGGGCAGCAGACGTAAAACGGCGGGAAGTTTCCTTGCACGCCAGGGGACTACTCAATATGTTCCGTGGTGGCGTGGCGTGGCGTGGGGTGGCGGGTAGCGGGCGGCGTGCCCCTCCCCTTCTTCCTCTCAATGGATGGATAGACACTCACTTGTGACGTATAACCTTCTACAGACCTTCTATGTGGTTCATTTATTTAAAATGATTAAATTATTTGAGACACAACAGGACATGCTTGCTTACAAAACTTGCTTGTAGATAATACAAAAAAATATTAGTATTCTAATATAATTGTCCACAGAGATGAGTCTAAAGCGTTTAAATTTGCACATTCAACAAGATAAACATATAAATATATAATTTGACAGTTTTGTAACTGCGGGCCAATACACCCACGCACACAAACTGTTAAGAAAATTATTTTTCATTAGTAAAATCACCCAGTATTGGACTTTCTCCGCCACAACACTGTTATATATAATATATTATATATTTTACGTACAACTAATGTACGTACGATAGCAATCAACAAACCAATATCCCCTTTTTCGTTACGTCAACTTCAAAAATCATGATGAAATGTGGAAAAATGTTTCCCGTTTTCTTAGTCTTCATTCACAGTTACAATAATAATACAACAGAGTGATATCGTGTTTTGCTCATCTCCCGACATAATTATAAAAAATATTTGTTGAAAAGTGTTCTGTGAACCCAGAACGGATTAAAGTGGCGACTGTGCTTTATCCTACGTATATTCATCCAGCCGTCCCTAATCAAAAATACACGAATCTGTTCTAAATGATCTATTTAAAAACATCATTCAAACTGTGACATTTGACATTTATTTTACAAAGTGTAACAAAATCAACCCACATAAAAATATTTCCCTATAGATATTTAAATCAAGACAGTGAAAATTAAAATATATAAATGAAATAAATTAAATTGTTATGTCCAGTGCATACCAGATCAGTTAAATAAGTTAAAAAAGCAAATTTCACTATAACCTTTATTTATTTATTTTCGTTTTTATTTAACGCCATCTGTGTCTGCGAGCAATAACAAGAACATTATTACAAACATTACAAATCTATTAGCTCGATCACCACACAGAGGCCGCACTAACCACCGAATCCTACTCTATTCCGAATATTTATCTAAAAAAAAATTAAAAAAGCGAACCAACAATGAATTGCGAAGCCTGCCTAAACCTTATCACCAAAAATGACCATGCGCTCACGTGTGCCACTTGCAACATCGGTTTCCATAACAATTGCTTAAATATCACAGACATCAATTTCAAAAAAATGTCATTAAAAAATAAACAAATCTGGAAATGCCCAAAATGCAAAAGCAGACCGAACTCACCTGCTACATCGTCCGCTACATTCGGATCAGAAGCCGACTCCTTATATAATCGTCTCACTAAACATTTTGATGACAAAATTTTTGAAATAAAACAAATGTTTGAGGAGGAAATTAATGACCTCAAAAAAAGCAGTGAATTCATCTGTAAACAATATGAAGACATGCTATTAAACCTCAAACAAGTACAGGACATTTATAAAGAAGCTAAATTCCTACGTGAAGAAAACGAAAAAAAAACAACAGAATCTCTTCCCTGGAAAGTAGACTCGCGGATTTAGAACAAGTCAAACTCTCCGACAGCGTGGAAATAGCGGGTGTGGACTTACGGACGGGAGAACAACCCGCGGAGGCCGTTCTTCGGGTAGCTGGCTCGCTAGGACTGCCCCTGCAACTACAAGACATCCGCATGGTGACCAGGACCCAAGATCGCAGGCGGAACACCCCGGTCAAACTACAAATTGCCTTGTACAGCCAAAAAACAAGGGAATCGTTACTCTCGCTAAAGAAAGAGGCCAAAACCTTAAACCCAACCTCTCCTATCTTCATCAATGAAGTACTCTCTCCTTACTTCAAGGAACTGATGTGGAAAACGAAGCAAAGGGCCAAAGAAACCCTTTATCAATTTGTATGGTTCAAGTCTAATAAATTGCTTGTCCGCAAAGCAACTGGGGAAAAAATAATAGAAATAAAACATGAAAATGATTTGAAAAAAATGGGGATTCAACTGTAGATAACTGAGCATTCTATTATAAACTTCCTGTATTGCAATAAATCATAATGGCAGAATTATTTAACACATTGCAATCATTGCAACTATATTATTCCCCTACAAGTCCCATTTCATTAATTATTTCTACCGATTTTGTTTACAAAAATCTTTCTAATTCTTTTTATTATCCAAATTATTTTAACACCAAATTTTACTGCTCTAAATGTATTTATAACCAAAACCATTTTAATTATTTTAACATCAAACCTTATCATTCTAAATGTTTTTTTTACCCAAATTATTTAAGTTATCTTATCATAAAATTTGTTTGTTTTAAATGTTTTTATTACCCAAATTATTTTAATTATTTTTCCATCATTTTCTATTATAACCCTAATTATTTTAATTATTTTTCCTTCATTTTCTATTATAACCCTAATTATTTTAATTATTTTTCCATCATTTTCTATTATAACCCAAATTATGTTAATTATTTTACCATCATTTTCAATTATAACCCAAATTATTTTAATTATTATTCCATCATTTTCTATTATAACCCTAATTATTTTAATTATGTTTCCATCATTTTCTATTATAACCCAAATTATTTTAATTATTTTACCATCATTTTCTATTATAACCCAAATTATAACCCAAATTATCTTTACATTTTTACCTTCAAATTTTATTGTTTTAAAGGTCTTTCAAAGTATTTTAATTATTTTTACTTCAATTTCTATTTTTCCAATGGTTTTTATTACCCAAAGTATTTTAACTATTTTACCATAAAATTTTATTATTTTAAATGTCTTTACTACCCAAACTATTCTGATTATTTTATCATCAAATTCTATTATTCTAAATGTTTTTATTACTCTAATTATGTTAATCACTTTACCATAAAATATTATTGCTCTAAAGGTTTTTATTATCTAAAGTTTTTTAAGTATTTTTCCATAAAATTTTATACCTTTAAAGCGTTTTATTATCCAAAGTATTTTAATTATTTTACCAACAAATTTATACCTTTAAAGGTTTTTATTATCCAAAGTATTTTAAATTATGTTACCATCAAATTTTATGGTTTAAAAGGATTTTATTATCCAAAGTACTCTAATTATTTTAGCATGAAATTTTATGTTTCTAAAGGTTCTTATTATCCAATGTATTTTTATTATTATTCCATCAAATGCTATTGTTTTAAATGTTCTAATTATCAAAAGTATTTGAATTATTTTAACATCAATTTTTATTGCTCTAAAAGTTTTTATTACCCAAATTATTCAACTTATTTTTCCATCAAATTAGATTGTACCAAAGGTTTTTATTATCCAAAGTATTTGAATAATTTTACTGTCAAACTTTATTGTTTTAAAGGTTTTTATTATTCAAAGTACTTAAATTATTTTCCTTTAAAATTTTATCCTTTTCAAGGTTTTTATTATCCAAAGTATTTTCATTATTTTACCATCAAATTTTATGTTTTTAAAGGTTTCTATTATCCAAAGTACTGTTATTATTTTACCATCAAATTTTACTGTTATAAATATTTTTTATTATCCATAGTTTTTGAATTATTCTACCATCAAACTTTAAGGTTTAAAGGGATTCTATTTTACTATCCACAGTATTCTAATTATTTTACCATGAAATTTTATGTTTTAAAAGGTTTTCATTATCCAATGTTTTTTTATTATTATACCATCAAATGCTATTGCTTAAAATGTTTTAATTATCCTAAGTATTTGAATTATTTTACCATCATTATTACCATATTACTTTATTGTTCTAAAAGTTTTTATTATCCAAATTATTCAACTTATTTTTCCATCAAATTATATTGTACCAAAGGTTTTTTTTATCCAAAGTATTTGAATAATATTACTGTCAAATTTCGTTGTTTTAAAGGTTTTTATTATTCAAAGTACTTAAATTATTTCCCTTTAAAATTTTATGCTTCTCAAGGTGTTTATTATCCAAAGTATTTTCATTATTTTACCATCCATTTTTATGTTTTTAAAGGTTTCTATTATCCAAAACACTGCTATTATTTTAACATCAAATGTAACTGTTTTAAATATTTTTTATTATCCAAAATCTTTGAATTATTTTACCATCGAATTTTATGGTTTAAAAGGATTTTATTTTATTATCCAAAGTATTCTAATTATTTTACCATGAAATTTTATGTTTTTAAAAGTTTATATTATCCAAAGTATTTGATTAATTTTACTCTCAATTTTTACTCCTATACTACTCATTATTTACCACCACTAGCAAAATGTGTGAACTTTGTATGGATCAACTTATGTAACTTCGCAACCGCAACATGATCACTCAACTTAATATTGATACAGAAACATTTAACAACTCAGAACACACTTTTGACAAAGCGACAGAATTTAATTCTCTGTTTACAGAAAAACACAACTTAAACATAATTTCCCAAAACATTAGAAGTATTCGAAAGAACTTCGATAATTTCTCGGTCCTCTTAAACGAAATAAACATAAGCTTCGACATTATTATCTTGACTGAATGCTGGTTAGATGATTCGTACACAAACCTAAACTTAAAAGACTATACAACTCTCCATTCCACTAAACATCTAAATCAAAACGACGGTATAGTAATCTTTGCCAAAGATTCACTAAACCCATCAATAACAGAAATCAACCTAACCGAAGCAAACTGTATCCAAATCTCCCTCGGAACAGACATCTCCATATTTGCCGTCTACAGACCCCCAAGCTATAACAATCTCTCACCTTTTCTCAACTCCTTAAATAAACTTCTCGATAAAAATAAAAAAACACAACAATTAATTATTGCAGGGGATATGAATATTAACTTACTAAACGGGCAACCAATAACCACAGAATACTTAAGTCTACTTACTCACTATGGATTAAATTCGACAATCAACTCACCAACAAGAATTACGTCAAACTCTGAATCCTGTATTGACCATATATTTGTTAAAACTAGGAAAAAACATCTTCATCCATTATTCGATCAACGGTCACAGATCATTTCACTACTACACTTAGCATACATCATAACGAGAAACAAAAAGATGAAAAAAACAACTCCGTACAAGACAAAATTAATTTTAAGTGCCTAATAGAGGACATACATAAGGAATCTTGGTCAAATGTAATAAATGAACCCGACCCAAACAACGCGCTGAACACATTTATGAACACAGTTGGAACCTACATTGCTAAACATACAACAAAAAATACCCCGAAAAACTACTCACATAAAGAAAAAAAATAACACCCTGGATCACGAAAGGATTAGTAAACAGCATTCATAAAAGAGACACAATGCACATGCAAGTGCGCAAAAACCCATATGACGACAAACTAAAAAATAATTACCTGCTATATAGAAACCTTTGTAATAAATTAATCAAACAAGCCAAATACAAGTACTACAAAAAAGAAATAAAATCCGCCAAAAACGATCCCAAAAAAATCTGGAAAATCGTCAAAGATATTACTTTCTCCAATCCGAAAAAAGACTCGAAGATCAAAGTACTGTTAATAAATGGAAACAAAACCCTTACAAAAAATGAACCTGGTAAAATAGCTAATTTTATTAACTCCCAATTTGCAAAAGTCGGATCTAACTTAGCTGAAAAAATTCTTCTAAAAAACGGCACAACAGAAGACTCTTTAACCAAACTATCCTCTACCATACAACCAAATCATTCGTTTTATGCTCACAAAATAACTAAAAAGGAAATCTCAGATTTAATTATTTCTCTCAAACCAAATTGCGCTGTGGGCCCAGATAACCTCTCCAATCATATACTGATTAGTCTCCGAGAACATATACTTATACCACTTCAACATATTTTCAACCAAAGTTTCAGCCTCGGCACTGTCCCCGATCACCTAAAAATAGGTTGTATTACTCCAATACATAAATCGGGAGACAAAACGCTTATCTTAAATTACAGACCAATCACTCTGCTAAATTCGCTATCGAAACTACTAGAAAAAACTATGAAAAAAAGACTGCTCGCATACCTTGATAAACACAAACTGATCTCCACCCGTCAATTCGGGTTTAGAGCGAAAATGGGAACAGAAGACGCCTTATCGGAACTAACCACCTACATAGTGAAAAACCTAGATGGCGGTTCAAAGGTGTTAGGAGTGTTCTTAGACCTAGCAAAAGCTTTCGACACCATCTCACACAAATTACTCCAACAAAAACTCAAAAACATTGGCATAACAGGTCCACCACTAAAATGGTTCATTAGCTACATTGAAAATAGACAACAAATTGTAAAAATAAATAATCAAGAAAGTGACAAAGTAGGCAACAGGTATGGAGTACCCCAAGGCAGCGTCTTGGGTCCCATACTGTTTCTCATCTACATTAACAGTCTAACTGAGATAAGCCTAGGGAACATAGAGTACAAAGTAATCAGTTATGCAGATGACACTGTAATTTTATTCAAAGCCCAATCATGGGAAAACGTCTTCAAACACACGGAAACAGGGATGACTGAAGTAAATAGATGGCTAATAAATAATCTACTGACACTAAATATTTCTAAAACTAAATACTTAACTTTCAGTAAAACATTAGCTGGTCAGCCAGATAGTCACCCACAACTTCATCTTCACCCCTGCACAGTTACCTCATTAACTAACTCACGCTGTGTTTGTGACAAAATTGATTATGCGAAAAATATTAAATATCTCGGTTTAACTGTTGACAATAACTTAAAATGGGATCTCCAAATCAACCTAATTACAAAAAAAATACGGAAACTCTCTTACATCTTCAAAACAATTCGAAACATTATGTCACTACCTCAGCTAAAAAATATATATTTTGCACTCTGTCAAAGTATTCTTATGTATGGTATTTCAGTATGGGGAGCAGCAGCAGAGACTCATCTCAAATCACTTAAAATTAATCATAAAACAATAATCAGAATTATGTTCAGAAAGCCTTATCAACATCCGACAGAACAGCTAATGATCAACAATAACCTATTAGACATAAATAAACTATTCATAAAGAAGATCATCTACAAAAACTGCATAAAAATATCACCACACTTCATAACTCACTCGCAAAACACAAGAGCAAACACACACAATCAATTACAAGTACCATATATCAAATCAAATTTTGCCAAAAAACATGAATCTTACTTGGCACCACATATATTCAATAAGTTTGTAGCCCAAACAAAGACCTATGTCGCATCTAATAATTTGAATTGGGTATTCAAAAGATTTTTAAACTGGTTGAATGTCAAAGAAAGAAGAGAGATAAGTAATATTCTTAATATCTAAAATTATATATTTTCTTTTTTCTACTCTGTTTCTAATTTCTGATTTTCCTCTTATTTTATTATTATTATTTTTACTATAATATTTATATTTCTTTTTTTTTCTTTTTTAACCACTTATTTGTTTTTATGTAATTAGAAATTGTTAGTTACCAGCCTCAGAACAGACTTTGTCTAGTGAGGAGGGTAAGGAGAAAAATCATGTATGTATATAACTAATAATAAATAAACGCCCGGGTTGCCGGCACTGAATTAAAAAAAAAAAAAAAAAAAAAAAATAATTCAATTTTAATTTAAGGCAAAATAACATGCGTGGGAGAAAAGAGAAAAGTTAACAAATTTTCTTTTTCCGGAAAATTTCCTTGAAAACCTACATTGTCAGCGATATCGCAGGGGACTATATTTTTATCTGATTTAGTAAATGTGAAATTGATCCCTTGATGAAATGATATGGCTGATTCTCATGATACTCAGTAATAATTCTTATTTCGGGAGATTGCGTTATATGTAAAATATGTAAAGGTCATCATGTTTCCCTGTACCCTTAACTTGATTCGGAATCTCATCTGCTTACTAGGAACACGATATAATTTTTAAAATGAATTATGTGATTTGAAGTGCGTATTTAATATCTTTCGGCACGTTTCGTCAATATTGAAGGAAAACTCAAAACCGAATTTATGAACTTTGAGAATATAAATAAAACACTGTTCCAATGAATTGTGGAGTAGTTAGACTGGTGAGATTGCGTCACAAAACTTCATTATATTTCAAATACAGGCAATATCGCACTCGCAATAAATAAATGTTACCTATCGAATTTTAACTTTATTTGATTATGAACTCCTTTTATTATTCCGAAAGATGGTATTTTTTATAATTAAAGTATTCTTAAAATTATGACCGTAAACCTATAGTCGATTTATATTTAATTAAATCTTTTATACGCACCGTGAATTTTACATTTTATTTATTTATTTATTTATTTCATTCAAAAAACAGTTTTTACATAAAAAGCATGTTCTGCACATCTCACTAGGGCATTCCTGTATCAAGATGTGCAGCTTTACAATAATATCATTTAAAAAAATACATATATGTAAATTTAAAATAATAACAACATTAAATTAAATTAAATTTAAACCAAAAAAGAAAATTATTATTTTTCGGAATAACTTATTGAGTAAAACCTCAAACCTAGGATTGCATTTAGTTCGGGTTGAATCTTGCGATCATACATAAAGATAGTTGCCAATAAAAATGTGCGGTGAAAAAATGAAGACAACGTTGGTAGTTCTTATTCGAAGTATGATACAGTTAAAAGTGACCGAATAGGATAGGGTCCCATTAGCGCAGTTGGTAGAGCATTGTCCCGGAAAGACAAGGGTCCTGGGTTCGAGTCCCAGATGTGACCGTTTCCTTTTCTGATTTTTCTGTTTCAGATTTTCGTTTGAAAAAATCACTAATATTGTCTTCAGTATTTAAATATTATAATTTGAGGTTTTACTCAATAAGTTATTCCGAAAAATAATAATTCATTTTCTAGACTTGCAGAAAAAAAAAGTCAATAGATGTCGCACATTAAAAATAAAAAAAACAATAAGATAGGTTTATCTATAAGACGCTGTCTAGGATTGCATTTAGTTCGGGTTGAATCTTGCGATCATACATAAAGATAGTTGCCAATAAAAATGTGCGGTGAAAAAATGAAGACAACGTTGGTAGTTCTTATTCGAAGTATGATACAGTTAAAAGTGACCGATGAGGATAGGGTCCCATTAGCGCAGTTGGTAGAGCATTGTCCCGGAAAGACAAGGGTCCTGGGTTCGAGTCCCAGATGTGACCGTTTCCTTTTCTGATTTTTCTGTTTCAGATTTTCGTTTGAAAAAATCACTAATATTGTCTTCAGTATTTAAATATTTCAAAAAAGAAAAGTTTATGACACGGACGTTTCGAGACCGGTAGACATTGGGTACATGAAATGATTATATATTTTTTCTCAATGGTTAGTAATACTACTTTGACACCCTCCGTGGTCGAGCGGCAAGACTCTCAACTCGGAAGCTGGAAGTCGCTGAAATTTTTAAATAAAAAAAAAAATATTTGATTAATTTGTGTTATTTCACAAATTACTAATTAAAAACAAGCCTACGCAAGACAGAAGTGAAACTTCTAGTTTCAGCTGATGCTTGGCGTGGCGCAGTTCGCTGGTGTCTGAGAGAGAGGAAAGAAGAGAAGAGAGAGAACGTTCGTGAGCGGCTCCCCCACCTCAACAAGGTTTCACTTCAAAAATGCCACAGCCGAGAATCGAACCTCGCTTAACTGATTGAAAGCCAACCACGCTGAGCACCAACTGTAAGCAAAGCCGCATAAATTGATTATATTATGTAGGTTCTGAAAATATGAGAGCTTGTTATGTTTTATAATGTTACCTACATCACACCCAAAATATAATATATTTTTAAAAATAATGTACAATGTACAGAAATAGAATCCCACACAAGATCGCGTAGTGCGCTCTAGCGAACGGATATTTTATCAGAGGGAGATAGTTTTAATTTTTTTTTCTGTAAATTATTACATATTATCAAAATAAATAAATTAATTAAATAAATGTAATACAATTATCATAATATACGGATTAGATAATAATTTTAATCCAACACAATAACGCAAAGCGCGCTCTAGCGGAGTAATGTTTTATCACAGTGAGATAAGTGTTTTTATTATTTTGCAATATTATTTTCTTTTAAAAAATGTTCTGACCTACTAAAAAATAAGATATTGAATGAAAAAGGCGTTAAAAACAAAAAAATAATGTGCGATGGCCGAGAATCGAACTCGGATCAACTGCTTGGAAGGCAACTATGCTGACCATTACACCACCAACGCCAGTTGTCGGGATGAGCTAAGAAGCATTTATATGTTACTTCAAAACTTTGACTAGATCAAATGAACTTTAATCGGTGGTGGGGGTACCCGCATTTTCGTTTCGGTCATGAGTCGGTTTTACTCCGGTCCTCGAAATTGCATGACGCGCGTAAAGAAGTTTCACTTCAATAATATATAGTATATTTTCGGCACGTTCTGGAATGAAGATACTCTTAGTATCGCCCTGGTGTAGAACCACCATTCAGAATTGAAACGTTGCTTGAAATGATTTTGGCAGTATTTGATGACCAGATCAGAATAACCAGGTAACTCCTTCCTTCCCAATTTTTTTCCTCTCCTCACTACCATCAGCCTCACAACATACCCTGCTTGGGAAAGCCATAGACTAACTGGATCCAGATATTTGGAGCATTTGGGACTCTCGTGCGGTTTAACATACTAAAAAATGGTTGCATATAGTTTTGATATATTTAAAAAAATATTAGAAATAAAATTTTGAAGCGAAAATTTTGGTTTTGCAGGTAGCAACTTTACCTTTTACCTTGGTAAACCATGTATGATCATGTGAGAAATGTGAAGATCCGCAAAAAATGCAAGGCTGACGTTAAAAAATAATAAGTAAGTTAAGATAGCGACGCTCAGATGGTTTGGGCATGTAGAGTATGTATTTAAATTAAAAATATCAATGGTTTCGTTGATTATGTGGCACGTAGGGCTGTCTTGTTGAAAGTAAACGCTGTCCAAATCAATATCATCCAATTTCGGCCATAAAAAATCATTAATCATCTCTCGATAGCGCAATCTATTCACCGTAACTGTTGTTCCAGCCTCATTTTCGAATAAGTAAGGTCCAATGACTCCGCCGGACCATAAACCGCACCAAACAGTCACACGTTGAGGATAAAAAAGCTTTTCAACAATAATTCTTTGGTTTTCCGAGCCCCAGATGCGACAATTTTGCTTGTTGACGAAGCCACCGAGGTGAAAATGGACCTCATCACTCAAGATAATTTGCATTTGATTCACTCAAGTGAATTTTAATAATTTCAATGCGTTGTTGAAGCATGTATTGTTCCATTTTTATTAATAACGTAGTTTCTACTTGTCAAATGTCAAAAAATGACAGCTTCAAAAGTAAAATCTACTGAAATAGCGGGCTATTCAAAATAACACCTCTAATTAGAAAACCCTGTATAACTAAATTGCATAAGAAGTGCCAAAATACTCTCGTGTGTAATGAAAAACTTTTTGCATTGCACGCCACGAAAATTATTTATTATTATAAAAAAACACAAACAAAATAACCTATGTTGAGGTGTTTGAATGTATTGGGAAAGTATTATTATGTTATCATAATTAATAACACGTTATCGTCCTTGAGGTACTCATGGAGGATACTGTGTTCTCATTCATGGCGGCAGTAATGTATACATAACACGTTAATAGTTGTTTACATACTACACAGATATATGTTCGTGAAAAAAAAGATACTGCATGTGGTGTACTTATATATACAGTTAAGACAAAAGAGAATAAAACAAAACAGAAGTAGATGATAATCAGTGCAAGTATTTAAAATGCAAGGTATTTAAAATATTTCTAAATAATAACACAAAAATAATCTATTTAGCAGAGCTAAAAACATAAAATATATGTTTGAATTGTATACTATGTTTGATTTGGGGTGAGTATGTTTTGCAAAACTTGTGTACCATTTGTTTTTATCCATTCTGTGATCTGTTTTTTTTCGGTATTGGTGAATTATCAGCAGGTTGTTTCAGATTAGGTGGCAAGTAGTTATACCGTTTGACGAAATTGTTCTTAAAGGATCTTTGTCCGTGAGTGAAGTGTTTCATTGGGATGTTAAGGGTAAAGTTTGTTATATACCTGGTTACTATTGAGGACTGAGATTATGAGGGAGTATTTAGTTTATATTTGAGGAGGTAAAGAATCAATGCTTTGACACAAAGTTGTTAAATATGATGGGCGACTACTGTCGGATGCTGCATAGGGAAAATATAACGTCCCACAAACGAAAAAGCAGAAAACGAAGCTTCCAAACTAAAAAAAGCATATTTTATAATGATTTATAATTGCATATGATGTAAATAAAATATATTATGACTTAAAATTAATTAAATTTGTATAATTTTATGATTTTTTTCTTTTGAACATTCCCTACAGAAGTAGTGTAAGGCGGGTTTTGCCTATATTTTAATTTTCACTTTGCGGAAAATCCTTACGTGATGGGTCAAAATGGATGGCATTCTCGAATTCAGCATTCCGAAATACATATAATTCAACCATTACTATTTAAAAAAAAATTAAAAATGTCAATTTGCAGACCTGTGTTATCAAGACGTTGAGCAGTTTATAAATTTTCTCATAGAATAGTGTCGTACGGTACTTGAAGAATTAATTTAATAGTTGACTTGTGCATTTTCTAGTGGATCCAGGGAGTTTATAGTTGCACTTCTTTAAGCCATATGTGATTAAAATTCGGGAAAGAGCAAAACAAATCGATCTTCGTAGTGTGCGTGGGAAGATATTTTAAATACTGTTTAAGAGGTTCACATTTTTTGAGTTTAGATATTAATGAGTTAATGAGGTCAGTCTATCTTAGGTAAGGTACTTATTCATGCTTTGAAGTCTTCCTGTAATATTCAAAATGCACTGTTTAAAAAAAAACATCGTTCTATCTGAGAAAACACCCACGGAGTAATTTAAATAAGTATTTTATCCATCAGTTGAACTGAAGCGAGGAATTTAGTCACCAGGTGGTGACTTTTGTACTTCGTCAGGGACTGAATTCTTAATACAGCAGATAAAATATAATATGTACAACCTATTCTATTATGGCTGGGTAAGGGGTCTTACATTATTTAATGTTCTAAACACGATATTGTACAAAGCACCATCCTTAATATTGTGATACCTTAGTTTTAAATTACATCATGAAAATGTTGTTGGATTTCACTTATCCCAAAGAGCTGATATTGAGTAATAAACTTGATGTTACTACCCGTCTTCTTAGAAGTTCAACACATTTATTTTATCGCATAATGTATCGATGGCCCAGTCTTAACTGAAAGTCCATCCGCTCAACTCAAGTTGCTATCCTGTATATTTCAATGGCGGTTCGCACACGGCGCAACCAGTTTTCAACGGCGACGCAATCAGTCCTTCGCAAATCATCTGCGCGTTTCTGTTGCCCATAGATATAAGACTTTAAGAAATTAGTTCCAAAGTGGAAGATACTACCAGTATCGCCCCGTTGTAAGACCACCTCTCAGTATTGAAACTTTTCTAGAAATGGTTTTTTCCGTGTTTGGTAACTACTTGCTTCAGAAGGCCTACAAGTTAGAGCCTGTAAGACTATAACAACCCCAATTTGGGGTATGTTGTGAGGCTGGAAGCAATGGGGAAGGGATGAAGATGAGGAACAGGAAGGTGGGGATGTAACTGGATATTTAAATCTAGTCACTAAACACACTGCGTTTCAATATTGGATGGCGGTCTTGTCTTACACCAGTGCGAAACTGAGAATACCTTCCACTCTGGAACGTAACTATACCTTATTTTACTTACCTGATTAAATATGTGAAATAAATCGCGACCCCCGTCGTGATTTGAACCCGCGACCTCCGAATTGCTTCGACCTTTCACTTCGACCGCGTAGTACATTATTGTAAAAAATTGTATTGAGAGTTTTCTTGTCTGCGGATATCTGAATCAGAAGTGACAAAAGTTTATTGTTAGCCAGAAAAAATAATTTATGCATGGTTACAGGGAGTCAATAACTTTGTTCTGTCATTTCCCGAATGCCACACAACACATTTATTGAAACTCCTTTTGAAGTGTTTGTTTTGTGAGCCGGCAAATGTTGAAATCTTTCCATTTTTGAAAACATGCACTATTTACAATTATAATTATTCATACAATTTTACAACTCTCCTTGATTTTTTTTCTTCCTTTTTTTATTTATTTCATGATTATAAAAGTTTTCCTGAAAAACACGTTTAAAATGAAAAGAGGGAAGTGAAAGTGATTGAAAGTTTTCTCACTGTTTTTCCTGACTTCTGAGCAGACACGTAACTATTTTTTCAAATTTAAAAAATAAGACAGGGTTAAAATACAATGCAATTATTTGAGGCGTAGATGTAGTAGTAAGTATTCAAAATCTAAACAGAATGTGGGTTTTTATAAATTAAGTGAAGGAAATAAAAAGATTATAAATTATTCAATTTAAAAAACTGCTGCTTCATCAAAGTATTTACTTATTCATGATGATTTGCGAACGCGAATATTCAAGAACTAGTTGGTATATAAAAAGTAAATGTTTGCCAAAAATTGTCTTGCGAAAATGATTTTTAAAAAAGAAAATAAACTTTTCGTAAGATTGCATCATTATCTTTAAATAACAACTGCGCTGTTTTTGTTTTGAAGCTGTTTTAAAAATCACACTGCTAAATTACTAGCTTTATGAATATGTCGTCGGCAGCGAGTTGGGGATGGGGGTGATAGGGGGTAGGAGAGGGGAATTCCAGATTTCCCTCAGGAGGTATAACAAATGACCTATTTTTTATCCCTGTTTACTTCACACGGTGTTATTCTTTTTGTTTATTATCCGATTTTCATCAACCAAGAATCATTTTAATTGGAAATATACTTGCTATTACTTACTGGCCAATTTTAGATTGGATTGTTTCATAGAAATTTTATTTGAACTAATTTATTATTTTATTTGTGAATTTTCAAATGGCCAATAAACACCTCTTTTAATATTTGAAAGGTCCCCATTATGCGAATTCTTAGTTTATTTCAGCTTTCTTAATGTTGCGTTTCCGAGGTTTTATAACCAACTTTCTGATTCAATAAAATACTTGGACTTTTATTGTGATATTGACAATGGCTGTGATATCTCAATTAGCAAGCGGTTTGATAAATCTAGACCCCGAACATAAGTTTTTCACCTTATTTATTATTCTAATATTCTTGACAGCTAACGCCATCTATGGGTAACCTAATAGACTAATCTTGTGCAGTATATGGGTAAGCTTACACACTAATATGAAGAGTATTACACAAACTGTTGATCAGCTGACAAGCACCGCGACGACCTTTCAAATGTGAAAAATACAAAATTGCATTGATTGATTATATTATTTGATGACAATGTTGATATACATCGGTAAAATGCTTTATTTGATTTTCTGTGAACACTTCACCCTCAATGTTTTTCATGTATTTGAAAATTTAAAATATATTTTCGTTCTTTATGTGCACCATTTACTAGTATCATTTCGGAACTGCTTCATAACGCTCTAATAATTTTATTCGGTGCACAGTGAGCACTTGATTAAAAACCATTTTAATTAAAGTTGTACTAGCATTGCGCGGCAATCAATAACGGTGAATAATTGAAATTTATTCAATAATATATCCATTTCTCGCGTCACGTCATTATTATGATTGTACCGGAAGGTATACCTGCACAATTTTATGGACCCAGAACTAGGATTTTAATGTTCTTTTACCGTAAAGTTCAATTTTTTTACGGTTTTTAATAATTTACTAAAAACTTGACATTATGAAAGATCCATCGTCTCTTACACTAGGATTTACGATATTATGTATCCAGAATGAGTACTTTTTCTGATGTCATGGTATTTGAAAGAGAGAAAAATATTGCAATTTAGTTGTGTGATGAATACTTGTTGATGAGTTGGTGTATTTAAGATATTCAAAAGATAAAAAAGGTTTATATTGCCATTGAATGAATGGTCAATGCAGGAAGTAGAACGCAAGAAGAAATATTGGTCAATGTAGTAAGTTCTAAATGAGGTAGTCACAAGAAAAAAAAATTTATCTACGATGATGTATGAATGTAAATTAAGTCATGAGTCTGCGTCTAGACCTAGAACAAAGAAGAACACACGAAATGCGATGTGCGGGTATTTCGTGATCCAAAAAACCTGATCAAATTGCGTAAATTTCAAGAGTACAAATTATTTTCACCATCCCTACAAAATTTTCATTGATCTCAGTGTAAAAGAGGCAGAGCGCGTTTGGTAAATGGGCTAAAACCGAAAGGTACTAAAAGAGTTTATTTCAAAATCATATGGAAGGCACTCTGGCTTGTATTATCTATTCAGTAGCCTAAATAGTTGGTGGAAAGAGATGTGTGCCGGTCCATTCTCCTTGTCCACCCTTAGGTGAAATGCCACGATATTTAGAGTTTATAAGAAAATCTGATAATTTCTTTATAATAAGATAGAGTTTAGGAGGTAATATTTGTACAGCGTCCTTGAGTTGATTCTTCAAAATAATGACCCTATACAAATTGTCCAAATATCATTATTGTTATTTACTCTAAACAACTCTAGAACCCATTGCGACTCACCAAAAAACACCCAGCGCTGTGAATCAGAATTGACAGACAACAAAAGTTCGGTTTCAAAGAGATTTTATAATATTTATCTTTCAGTTTATGTGTAATGTAGCGTAATGACATGGTACAATATATCATAAAAATTCCACTGTAAAAACAAAAATAAACAATTAAATAAATAATTCATCGATGAAACTGTGATTTATTGCATGTTGATTCCACTTTTTGTAAATGTCGTTTTTGAACCATGTTTAATAATACTGATTATTTTATTCTTGAACTCTTGTAAACGTTTCAGGAAAGAAATCCAAACGCATCTGTTTTAGTTTTTGTACCAAGATGTTGTATTGATTGGTGTTTTACTATAAAATGAATGGAACATAAAATAAGTTTTATTTTCTTAATTTGAAAATAAAAAAAACAAAAATATGAGATAATAATATCCTTACTAGGATCTCCCATGCTAAGTATTTCATTATCAATAATTAAAATTAAGTTGTATGGATGATATGAAGTAATTTATAATGATGACGATCTATGCACAACGATTTGAAAGAAAGTTAATTTCACCAATAATTTACAAAACATCTTTTTAACCCCAGGCTCCAGAGAAGTTTAGGGAATATACCATCTGTGTAAGAAAGAAATTTAACATTAATTTTATTTTGAGCAGAATTATTATTAAAATTTAGCTCACTTCGGGCACGCGGACACGCCCATAGCTAATTTCTATAGGTTTGAGTATTCAGTGGATCTGATCCAAAGATACCATTAGGTGAATTGTCACCATAAAACTAAAGTACACCTCAATATGATTATCACATTTTAAATTAGTTAATGGATTGATGATGCACCTGATTTAACTTTGCCAAACGCATCGCAAATCGTAACACAAGACTTTCTGAGTTGTTCTTTGTTTATTCATAAAAAAACTATTTCCCCAAGATTACACAGGCTTGGAAATAAATTCAGTGCCGTTGATATTTTCATTTATTTCATGCTAAAATTTAAATCAGAACTTTCTAACATTTTGCTTCGCTAACAATTATTATGTATAATCTGTATCTTACTTTTATGTAAATATTTACTTTTTACCTTTCTACTTCCTTTAATTTTGATGTTTGCTATTTAATCAAGCCAGGTCAAAATTTTTAGTACATTTTTTTTGTCTTCTTTCTTCTTTGTATTTGTTCTATTTATGTGTATTGCATTGATTAATTTTGTTCCTTTCTTATTTTTTTAGATTATATTATTGCTATACTGCTAATATGGATAAATTATATTATAAATAACATTTATGTAGCTGGGAATTTGAATGCGCTATTTAATGCGATTAATTTATTCTTGTTTTATGTGTAAGCACGAAGGGCGTAATTGAATTAAGGAGATTTCACATGAAGGTACAGTAAATGAGAAGTGGTAAGTAGTAATAAAAAACAGTAGAAGGAAGTACATATCAATTCATGTGTATTTAAATGATTTAAAACAATACTAAAGAAAAAAATCTGTTTAAAACACTAGTGCAAGAGGTGAAGTA
Source organism: Hesperophylax consimilis (assembly GCF_061612785.1). Lineage (NCBI taxonomy): Eukaryota > Metazoa > Arthropoda > Insecta > Trichoptera > Limnephilidae > Hesperophylax > Hesperophylax consimilis. The sequence continues at coordinate 5,258,381 of NC_142840.1, read as the reverse complement.
ATAGTGTTAAGTTATGATGATGCAACTAGAAATAGCTTGTAGTAAACACAGTAAAAGATAAGTATAAAGACGTCATAGGGGCAGTTTTTCATTTTATGACATGTGTCAAAAGATAGTTGCTTAACAGACATAGACAATGTCAACGGCGTCATTTTACTAATAGAAACTCATTTTTGGTTCACGAGAGATCTTATTATTTTTCTCATCCATACGCTGTCTCATTGACAGAATAAAGGAAGTTAACAACAATGAGTAATAAAATTATATCCACATTTATTTGAACTAAAAATTGTTTTTTATTTTATTTTTTGGAATATCTTAGTGAGTAAAACCTCAAATTGTAACAATTAATTATTGAAGACAATATTTCAATAGGCAAGGGAAGGGTCTTGGGTTCGAGTCCTAGATGTGAAATTATCCTTTTCTGTTTCAGATTTACGTTTAGGAATTTGCTAATGTTGTCTTCAATAATTAAAAAATGTTTGTTTAAAACCATCTCGTTATTTACATGGATTTTATTAGTCAGGGTTGAGGTCAGGTCAGCTGAGTTGATGTTATTTCCATTACATTGTAAATGGAAACTGGCTTTTAAAAAGTTTCATCTCATGTATTTATATTATAACTCAAACCAAAAGCATAAAATATCTTGGTATTGAAATTGACGATAAACTACACTGGGATTCACACATTGATCGAACTTCAAAAAAATTTAACTAAACTCATCTACTTCTTCAAAAAATTACGGAAAATTTTATCAGCTAGGGATTTAAAGAGAGTTTACTATGCTTTATGCCACTCCAAATTGGAATATGGAATAATAGGATGGGGCTCAGCAGTATAAAAACATATAAAACAGCTGAAGGTAACTCAGAATTGCATCATAAAGACCATACTAAAGGTTCCCATAAGGACGTCAACAACAGAAATTTTTAAACAATTTGACGTACCAAGCATACAGAAAATCTATGCCAAAAACATTTTGGTACAACACCTCAAAAATAATTCTCAGGAAAACACCTCACATACTCATAAAACCAGAGCCAAACAAACAGAGATACTAACTATACCAAAGTGTAACTCTACCTTTGGACAAAGAAGCTCTGAATTTTTAGCAGTAAAGGTATATAACAAACTCCCACTTAGTATCAAACAAATCAAAACAAAAAACAACTGCATTAAGAACATTAAATCTTGGCTTAAGGAATTACCGGAAAAAGAACTTACTAGCACATTTAAAACATCGTCGTAGAAGTTTCTGGAAACCCTTACCCAAAACATGGAGTCTTACCATAGAAGTCGCTGAATAACTTATCCAAAACCTAGTCCCCCTCAGCACAGGATCTCCTAGTGAGGAGGACTATGAATATAATCAACATCTATTTTTTATATATATATTCTTATAAAAATGTAAAAAAAAATGTATAATATAGCTACTAAATAAAAAAAAATAAAAAAAATAAAAAATGTAAAGATTTTGAGTTACGTTTAGACAACATTTAGAAAATACAAAAAAAGCAACTATAAGAACTAAAAACATTAATTTCTCGATGCAGTTTGAGGATGATTTATTATGTTCGACGTTATTAGGTTCGACGAAGCAGTTGATTTTTTTTAAGGTTGTGACGGTTTGAATATAGTTAACTAAGAGAAAAACGAAATAAGTTTTTTGGTATTATTAGCAAAAGTTAATTGAAATATTGTTTAACAAAATATACATCTTTACGTATTACATGTTCCACATTCTCTCTCTCTCTGGTTTCAATCCTGGGATTGGTTTGCAGCAATTTCATCTAATCTCCTCTTCCATTCTTCCCTGTCTTGTGCGGCTCTTTTGACTTGTGCATTTGATGAGCAGCGCACGTCCACCAGCAGGTCCTCCAGGTACTCTCGGCGTGGGCGTCCCCTAGAGCTGGTCCCCTCGGTCATACCCTCCATTATGACATGCAAGAGGCCTTCTTGTCGTATAACATGGCCGATCCATCTTGCACGCCTTTCGGACAAGGTCCTGAGCAGGACATTAATTGATGGTAAAACCAATTAGTGCCGAATAGGTCGCACAATCATGTTGCTAGAGATGGGAATAACAGCCTCATGATTATAAATATACCAACACTTCCGATAGTGAGGTCCTTATCACTGAGAAACAGTTTTTGTATTGCTTAAGCCTATCTATTGCTTTTAGGGAGAAAAAGGCAATAAGTTTACACGATTATCGAATTTGAATTTTCGAAATTATTTTACAAGGTTTACTTTGATAGTATTAAATATTATTATCAACTTTTCACTGGAGTTTTTTTTATGAAGTAAAATAACAAGTTCGATATGTATGTTGTAATCAAGCAATGCATCTAAGTAAGTAATGAGTCCGTGTCAACTATTTTTGCAATACCCTTACTAGTGTTAATGGATGTTTTGCAGGATAATGTATAAGGCAGATGTGTTTTTAATTAAAAGTATCCAATACATAAGGAAACGATGTATTGTAGACTATTCGAAAATCTGAAATGAGCTGTGACTAAAATGGACTGATATGCTATCTAAGATAATATGCTATCAGAGTGGTCATCTAAAAACAAACAAGATATCAATTCAAAGCAAATAGAACAATGTCTTGATCCTTAAGGCTCTTGATTGTAACACAATGGTCTTTGAGTACAATATTAAGGATGTAACTTTAACCCGCTTCCATTGTATCAAAGATCTAAGAACCGTCTATGATTCTAAGCGTTCTCTGACTACTTCACAGCTCACTCGGCTTTCTATAAACAGAACCGAATGATTGTGAATGGGCTTCACATTATCAAGTATATACACGCTGTAATCGCGCAGTTAAAGTTCATGAACTATATTATAAAAAAAACATTCTTTCATAATAAATGAATCACGTTGAAGTTATTGCTTAACCGTCTTACTAATTAGATTCTTACATGCCCGTTTAACTTGTTGTGGTTAAGCCGGCCTTTAGCTTGGTTTAAGACTGTAATAAGTAAAGTTTTTCAGTGTTCTGACCTTACGCCACGTAATATTTACACTGCGTTTATAAGTAAGGGAGTAAACGTTTTGTCATGTTTTATCTGTGATCAATAATAATAACTCCCACGTTGAACTGGAGATTCTGTATAATTATTTTGTTATGTTTTATCTGAAATAAAGTAATAATTATTTCCACATCGAGTTTCATTTCCTGTACACCTGTTTTGTTAAAATTTATATTAAGTAAAGTAATACGAATTCCCTCGTTAAACTAGATTCTGTTTAATTTACATGTTTTGTCTAAAATTAAGTAATATTAATTCCTAAAACAACTCGAGTTTCTGTATAATAGTTTTATTATACTTTGTTCGAAATACAGTAATAATAATTCCCACGCTGAACTACTGTTTTGTATAATTGAATGAAATACCGGAAAAAACACACAGAAAAACTAAAATATTTTTTTCTAAATTCCTTTCACTAGAGGGTGTAACAAATTTTGCAATAATATGCAGGGATCGTAGAAATATAAAGCATATAATAACCTGGCGGTATCGGTGATCTTAAGCGTTTAAAATGTATATTAATTGATAGTGTCAGACCAATGGACGTAAACATGTGTAAGTGAATGATGTCACGTTAATTGCTCTATAATTAGTGTTAACTCCGGTGACTTCAGACGCATTCTTTAAGCTGCATGGCGGGATGACGAATACAGCAATAAAGCAACGGGCGGGGTCGTAGGTCACCGTGGAACAAGAGTTAAATAGGGAGGTCAAGCGACGTCAACTGTCTTCTCGGCAGATGCTCTCCACTCTAATTCGTTATTAGTTATTAACTTATTACTCAGACTCTTCTTTAGTCCTATACTGCTCGAACTACTCGAGTACTTGGGTTTGTAAACTGGGATAGACGATTAATCATTTATGATTTAACAGCATATGTTAACGACTTGATTAAATTGCCGAGGGTTAGTGACCCCCTGCTTCGCCTCTCGCCCCTTGTTCAGCCCACATGAAGCAATTAAGAATCATGTCTTTCGTGTGAATTACAATTTGAAAGAGCATGACTCGGGTGATATGTCATTTTTCGGGCCGAAAACAAGAAAATGAAGACATCATTCAATTACACATTTAAATTAAATTCGTTCATAAATCCATCATTGTAAGATAAAACCATCTAATATACGTATAATTAATGTTTCTGTTCCCAATGGTTGTTGTGAGAGAATATTATGCTTTTTGTCGCATTTAATACATTTTCAATAATTCCTTGAAGCACTATATTATAGGATATCACTATGATGAGCCTGTACGACGAATAATATTCTAAAAAAACAACTCTATTTGGTTGGTCTACATAATATTTCCTCATCTTTCGACACTTAAAAATTACGCTCTAACGCACGGGGTAAATTATAGTTTTTGTTTAATTTTATAAAATAATACAAAAGTTATAGACTATACTCCTAGGTACGTGTGTATTTAAAATGTGATTTTACGTATTAAATTCAGTATAATTCAGGTATTAGACTCACAATGCATTATGTTAACTATACATTATCATCTTAAATTGGATTTTTTTTTGTTGCTTGCCTGCATTATGCGTGATATTTTTAAAAGCTTACGTTAGGTTTCAACATGATTTCGGATACTAGCTGTCACCCATAAATACAGAAAATTACTTAGTTAATCCATAGAATTCGATTAAAAATTCAAAAGTTTCATCATATTGTTTTGCAAATGGGACGGGTTGTTTGGGAGAAATTCAACAATTCATCAAATTTCAACGTTCGTTTTCGGGTTCTGTGAAAGTTTTATTGAAGTTCTGTTATTATATTATTATAGGTTAGTTGCTTGACAAAACTGAAATGAAAAACAAAACTTAAAAAAAATCTTTCACAGAACTTTAAAATGAACGTTGAAATTTGATGAATTGTTCAAATTCTCCGAAAAAACCCGTCCTAAGTTTGATCAAACATAATTTTTGTTGATTGAAGGACGTTTATTCGTGTATTAAGCGTTGTGTATAATTGAAGATGGGAGAAGTTTATAATTATGACTGATTATAACTGAAAGTTGTGCCGCAACATACATCCGCTAGTAAACACGCTAAAGTAAGTCTGTACATACGTATGTAAGTATAATAAATTAATGGCTGGAACTCATAATATTTACGTCGAAGGTGTAATATGTGTAAAGTTTAACGAGCTTAACCGTAAATCACGTAATAACGCTGGTAATTACGTGATTCTGCTTTCAGCCTCCGCCAATCTCTCTTCGGATCTGGAAGTTTCACTCCCATCCCTTCTGCGCGCCCCGCTGTTCCCGTCCCTTCAGGGGGTGGGGTATGTATCACCCTTCACCACCACCACCCACCACACACCACCCATCTCCCACCTCCCACCTCCCCGCAGAACCACGCAACTGGTTTTCCATGTAGAAATTAGATTGAACGTACGTAAATGATTCGCGACAGTTGAATTAGCGACCTCCATTGTGGGCGGTTTATTTTAATTAAATAAACTTCCAAGCTATCGAGAGTTTCCAAAGCTGGGCTGAATTGAATAATGTGGGAGAGGAAATTTGTAAAGTTCGCTTCTTGTGGAAGTCGGGAAGCTGATAAGAACAGTGAAGGAGGGACAAAATACACTCGGAACAAGCGAAAAACTTCACTCGACTGTTATTATAATTATTATAATATTATTATTAAGAGTTATTCATATTTTCGCTAACCAAATACGCTTCGAAAATATTAATTTGTAGACGAATGTAAAAGTTTTGAACAGAAAGTTAGATAAACTTTCCTGATTTTTTTTTTTTTTTTTTTTTTTTTTTTTTTTTGCATTTATATTTTTTATTGAGTAATTTATTGTTTATTGTTGTTGTTATACGCCCATAGGGGCTTTTACATGTATTCATAAGAATAAAGTGTAACATACACTTATAAAATACGTTCGCTAAATAATTTTATCAATATTACAAATAATTATTTCGACTTCGTTAGCAAAAACAAGAATTTCAACAGTAGCCCTCTCCTTGTTCATCAACACAATATTGCTATAGAGTAACAGCGCGCCCATTAAAATGTTTTATTGTTTGTAAGTAGGTATTATGAATTACTTACACTGACTACAGACAATAATTACAAAATCATCGTCATATGATATAGGTATCTCTGTAAATTGTTTTTGATACCAGGCATTTGTAACTAAAACATTTTTTTTTTGTTTGTTCGAAACTCGGTAGAATATTTTTATAAGGAATTACATTTATCCTAAGGAGAGAATTATGCTTTTTTACTCAAAAATAAATCTGAATACTATGTGATTTCATCAACAATTTACCTCGAACCTGCTTTGGTTCGAATTATTTAGAGTGCAGAAGACGAGCTAACTAAATACATTATCAAAACGCTGAAGGAAACCAATTCTGATATTTTTATTATTTCTCCTTATTATTAAGTATTTTCTTTTCTATGCACGAAATTGGTACAAAAAACTTTTCATTTTTTTTACAATAACACAACAGTCCTTGAGGAAAGGGTCATTTTCATGTGACAGACGTCAACCGTGTACAAGTATCAAACGTGTACAAATGTCAACCGTGTACAAATGTCAACCGTGTACAAGTATCAACCGTGTACAAATGTCAACCGTGTACAATTGTCAACCGTGTACAAATTTCAACCGTGTACAAGTGTCAACCGTGTACAAATGTCAACCGTGTACAAGTATTAACCGTGTACAAATGTCAACCGTGTGCAAATGTCAACCGTGTACAGATGTCAACCATGTACATATGTTAAGCGCGCGCTATGCGTGTTTCCCGATGCACCGGCGCCGAAGGAACGAGAAAACAGAGAGGCCGGCAAATCGTTCCACAGCCGAGATGTTGAACTCAAGAACGAGTCGTTCTCACGTTACAAATGTCGACCGTGTACATATTTTAAGCGCGCGTTATGCGTGTTTCCCGATGCACTGGAGCCGAAGGAAAGAGAAAACACAGAGGATGGAAAATCGCTCCACAGCCGAGATGTTCAACTTAAGAGTCGTTCTCATTTGACAAATGTCAACCGTGTATATATGTCAAGCGCGCGCCGAAGGAATCAATAACGCTAGTTCCTAAGGGTATCTTTCATTGTAATACCGATAGAACAAGGATAGAATTCCTACCCGACACCTGTGCTCTAAAGATTTCGATCAGTTTGTATATGTTTTGTTTGGAAAATATGAGCAAATTCAACAGTAGGCGCACTTGCGGTTTGTACAGTTGTATACTATCGTACATTGAAATTCTTAGAGCAATTTTGCAAATTTTAATAAAGTTTTGGTATTCTAATAGCTGTAGGTACGTAAACAAATATAATAATACGAACAAATTAATAAATTTCCTCCCAGACTTTTGTTATTATTTTAGAAGGTAATCAAATTTTCATAAATAATATTAGTATTAATTAACCTTATAATACTAAAGATTTATTAGAGCTGTTTTATAACTCTATAATAATATTATTAAGGAGAGAAAAAAATATACCTAATGTAATTGGAAACAAATAATGTAAAATAATAGTAAAAATGCTTATTTGTGTTTGAGTGGGTAGAAAAACATTGTGTGCGTATAGACACGATAAAAAACGCGCGAGCTGAGCCATGAATTAAGGAAACGGAACGAAGCAACCGCGAGCGGCGAATTCACGCAATTTGCGGTTGCTTCGTTCCTTTCCCATGAGTCGTGGTTAAAGCTTCGTCCAATAATTCCCAATACAAATGAGCCGTTCCCAGCTTTCCAGAAAATAATCAGCAGTCAAAATAGCAAATGAAAAAAAACTTGCATCTTTACTATCGATGGCTCTATCTCACATTATGTTGTCATTTTGAGCCTCTCCTATTTTTAATTACACTATTAATATTTTGCGAATGCATAATAAATGATAATATCTAATATTCTTTGAAAGGTAGATGAAGTAGATAACAATAAAATTGTCGCATATACGCGATACATCGCATTACTTAATAATAGAAAACATCCAAACAAATAAAAAACATTGGCAAAAGCTCTTAAGGGGTAATTCTTTAAGGACACACCAAACTCAAAAGCTTGTTCACTTCATTGGTGTAGAAATGTAAAAAATATATATTTCACTATTTTATTAATATTTCATTCCCTAATTATTACTGCAACAATATTATAAATTAAAATGTTTAATACGTTATGTATCTTAAATTAATAAATTGTGAAAATATTTTTCGAAATTGAAAAAAAAAAAAAAAAAACCTAAGCGTATAGCATAATGTGTCGCCTACATAATGTATGTCTGCGATGATTTGCTCCTATTGCACTTACACAGGACTGGCCCCGATCATTCATTGCAATTCAGGGGTTTGCATATGCGTTTGCAGCTCCTCAGACAATAACTCAAATTTCACCTTCACTCAACCAGTCTTTAGAGTTGGAGCCGCAGAACGAACTTTGACTCGGAACATCATCAGTCTTCTATTTTCGCTCTTTATTTTGTACAGAACTCATAACAGTACTCATTCTCATTTTCTGTTTTCTCCAAAATTGTCACTCACCTCCATTATATGGCTCCCTTGTATATTTTGTTATTTTTTTTCCTTCGCAATTTGGCACTTATCGCTTGAAAATCTGCTGACCTCTGGTCTAATCGATAAGCATCAACAAGGGCTGCCGACTTAGTGCAACTCCCTGCAGTACTTTAGCATGCCAATAAAGGTAATAGAAGTGAGTGTGATAATAAATACCCTAAATTCCCTAAATTTCGTCACAGCTTTGAAGATGGTTGGTCATTAGGTTCCTCTCTAATTGTTTTTAAGAAGACTAGTCCAGCATAAACACTTTTTAAACAAGGTGAGAAAACATAGAAAACTATAGTTTATTCATCTAGAAGTTGAATCTCCTAAAACGTAATACAAATGTTATCTCAAAATTATGCGATAAATAAACTATTATGTTTTTAACGGTATTGCATTAACCACTAAAATGTCAAATTATCAAAATAGATACATATTTGTTTAATATTGCAGACTAGTTCGTTGGACAAAAACTATGGTAAGAAAGTCGGTATCATTTTTTGATTCATCTGTTTTTTTAATAGAATATTGCCAATATACAATAATTTTATAAAAATTAAATGCAAATGTGTTTGACTATTGATTTTTATGCGCCTTTGTTAATTTGTGAATTTAACATCTATGAAAAAGTAATACACGAACACTTTAAGCTGTAGAATCTTACATAATTTGCGGGTGTAAGTATTTTAAACACGAAGAAGGTAGACGGAAAAATTGCAGTAAAAAACTTTTGTTGAATAAAATGCAGAATCACGTCCGACCCCTGACTCGGTCAACAAATTGAAGATGTAATTTCTCAACACGTCGCTGAAAGAAACAGTTAGCAACACATCTTGCTCTCAGTCTCAGCTTCACGAGTCCTGGCGACCAAGTGCTGAGTACTGAAGCACTGAAGCACTGAAGCATCACTCTTCACGGGAGACAAAGAAAACGTCTGTTTCCTCAGAGCGTGGAGCGTGTCCAGTTGCCAACTGACTACAAAGTGAAGCGAACGAGTGTGGAGTGTGTCGCGGAGGGACGTGTGTACCGGGTCCTGCGCCGGGTTGAGGGTGGCTGGGCGGGTCGCCGCACCTCTTGGGGCGGGGGGCAAGTTTTGTCATTACAAGCGCGCCACTGGCTGGGCCGCCCGGGAAATTGAATTTCCCAGAACGAGAATGTGGAATGGTGGAGGATGATTACTTTTGCCACAGTTCATCATTACATTTGATAAATCTCACTTGTAAACATCCCCTTTGTGTGGCGCCGTGAATACGAATGCCAGGTGGGCCGTCCTTTGTGTTCCCTGTTCACACTCAATATTGTGATGAGGTTTTAGCTCCCTTTGTGTTTTATCTTTTTGCCTCTCCCCGTCACTCACTGTTTCTCTTTATTTCAGGGGCGAACAACATACCTAGAGAACTGGGGAAAGAGTTCACGTTGTCTCTTCATTAAATAAGCCATCGAAATTAAAATATTGAAATGCTTACTAAAATGAGTTAGTTCGCACCAACCTGGGCCTTGATTTTCGACGAACTGGTATGACCCAACCGTTGTTCCGAGTGGAATGACTTTTGACGTTTAGCGTATTTAAGTGTGTACCATCGACGAGACGCAATTATAAGAATCTTGACTAATGTACTCGTATGTACTTTCGACGGCGATTGCGAGCGACCTAGATTGGAGAATCGACGCCCAGGACGGTGGCACTATATTTCTGTTCTTATATTTTTTTATCGGATTACGTCCCACCGTCACTAACTACTAAGCTTATATTATTAAATGGTCACATTGCATCAATATATAACTAAAGAATTTGTTCTTTTATTTCTTCGTTCGTCGGCATAATTCAATTGCGCATGGCAAATTGTCAGCGTCAGCAATACTAATTTAATTTCACTTTATTCTGACTACAACACTATGCAACAACACTGTGTACACAACCTGCCACAATTTTAGTGACTATAAGTTATGACGCATCTTCATATCAGTTACCAATTAAGCACCTTTCCGACAACACTCTATCTAGTATGGAATGCTATAATACTTTACGAATTATTGATTAAAGTTCGTCTTTTAATTATCACAACACAAGTTTGTTTTGTACATCCCTCTTTTTACCCAATACTCTTAATTACATTATTTGTTAGATATCACAATAATAAGAACTACCGTACATTTTTCGTTTGCGTTTTTTATATTATATTTTAGTGTTTGATATTAAATCCGTGCTTCTCCTTGCCCACTTGAACAAGAACTGTGACACAAAGTAATGTGATTCCTGTAAGCGTTCTCCCGTGTCAGTGTGTTTATAGGAAAAGCTTTAGATAAAGTATGATGTTTATGGGGTAGTATTGGTTTGCTCTGATCCAGGAACACGTGTACCGGGCTGTTAGGTCCTCCCTAGTCACTCCCCACGTGGGCAGGCGGTCCTCCACCCCCACACCCCACACTCCAACTGGAAATACCTACCGCTGAGGGTTGTGATATTATTAGCTTCCTCTGCACTATCCGCGCAACTTGCTGGAACTGCAATGAGGTTTTAGTGATTTATATTTCGAGTTGTTGCTGAATTTCCAACCTAAGATTAATATTCAATGAGAACTGAAATACGAAGCTGGATATTTTATTTAATTCGAATACTGCATAAAATCACAATAAAACATTATTTAAAGGCTGCTTCCATACTTTAAAAAAATGCACGCAAGTACCGTATATATATTTAAAGTAATTTACCCTGTCTTTAAAGATTTAACTGATGACAGTCTACCTCAGATAGAATAAAGCACAAAAACAAGGCGAGGTATTAAATGCTAACAAACCAATATTTTCATAGTGGATTCAAAGACAAAAAAGACTTACATAAAATATGGTTCATTTATTAAGAATCTCTTCAAATTATTGGTTATCCGGAAAAAAACGGATTTAAAGGCCCTTAACGAACAAATTGATAGGTTTATCAATAAACTTTAATAGTAAAATACGAGTCACGATGTCGGAACATGTGTATAATCCCAATATTTCCGCATTTCGTCATTGTATATTAATCAAGACAAATGCAGGTGCATGAACTGAACATGTGTTCCGAAATATTAAGAGTTTATTAAAGTCTGTTAGAAAATGGCCTACAATCCCATTTTTTTCCGGACTACGAATAATTTGAAGAGATTATTTATAAATTAGCAATACTCATTTTTTCCGCGTGCAAATTACATACAAGTCCACAATAATAGGAATGTTCTAAATAGGCATGCATCCACAACATAAGCTTTTTAAAACATGCAGTTAAATAAACAAAAGTTAAGTTTTATTAGAAATTCAACCATTTTTGCAGATCTATATAAATTAATTTACAACAACTTAATTTTTCTTATTCCACTCAGTACACAACATATATTAAACTTACTTCTAAATTACTAAAACGAAATAAAACACGCATAAAGCACAATTAATAAATTTATACAACAATATTTCGCACCAAGCAATCTTCATATTTTGAAATACGGTATTTTAAGTACAGCGTGCGTTGAACATGATGTAAATAATATCGCCTATGATTTTATATCGAAAATGATAAATAGGAAATGGGAACATTTACATTATCAATTTATGGCCATTAGAGCTCATGTACATTGTCGCTTTACGACTTGTTCAGACTCGGTGGAGCAATTTGCGATGCTATCTCATGTCCCGAGATAAAACCACACCACACCATGCCACGACGTAGTTACTAGCTCTGGAAGGTGCCTAGTGCCTAGTGCCTAGTGCCTTGCCTTCTAGGCGCTAGATGATTCTGCGATACTTTATTGCAGGGGTTGCGGAACATTTACCCTAATTCTATTTTATTCCGGCTACCCCTGGTCAGTGGGCTAAATCGTAAGCTTTCATTCTGGAAACTTTTAGCAGAGATACGGCCAAATGCTTTAGCCTTCTGCTCACGAAATCTTGCCGAAAGAAACCGAAAGTCCGAACCCATTTATCTATTTTTTTATATCTACATGCGTGGTAACATTAACAGTAATAAGCTGGGAATGAAGTAGAAAGTTAGGTTTTTCAACAGCGCATACAAAAATCAATACGGTTGTAAAGTGTAATAATAAAAAGCGTTTAAATGAATCTATAAAAATATGTATTATTAGCATATTAAAATATCAAATACACAATAAGTTTTCTACGGCGACGCAAGGCGCACGGCGCACGGCGCTACGGCGCACTGAAGAAGCAAGGCAAATATTTTTCATTAACAAAAGAGAGTAAAATTTGAAAAATTTATAGTACGAATAATTAATTATGTTTAGAAATAGCAGTTTCCTATTTCACTATATATACGGATTTTAGATTACGTTTGGTTTTATAATTGTTATATATCATTTATCTGATTGACTTAACCAAAAACGGAGCATCAGTCTCAAGAATCTGGGTTTATAAAATATAAATAAGTAATTTTGAATAATAAAAGTCAAAATTGTAAGATAACAAAAAAGAGTTCGTTGTTTCAAGATCTTACCGATGTAGCAACTTTTTAAAGCTATAATTTGTTAATATTTACAAAAAATAATTGTTTGATGATTGAATGGATAATAGATACATGGGAACGAGATATTAAAAAAAATAATTAAAAAAACTTAAACTAAACTCAACTTACATCCGTTTACCTTTATAGATTTTTTCAATGAATACAAAATGATTAAATAGTATGGATGTAATTCGATACGCCTCAAAAAATCTGTCACAATCGAGAGGGTTAATACTACAAGGCAAGTGTAAATGAAGATGAAGCAACGAGAGTGTTAGTTACATATTTGGTATAGTATTTAGTTTCTTTGTTTGATACATGGCACGTTAGTCAATAAAACAACGTATTACTGTTTCCGAGTACTGTCGGATGATGAAGGACTACTTGTATCATTCACTTTATTGGCAAAATTGAATATTTCCCATATGCGTTCAATAAGGGTAATTATTTGAAATGGGGTGATCTCTAACCCATTGATTCATGTAGCAGAGTTTAACAGATGACATTATTTTAAAATGCCTGATCAGGCCGAAAAATCATCAAAATTATTTGCATTGGCCTCAGTTTGAGGAGGCGTGATAAGGATTGAGAGTGTGATCTGATAAATATTATACTATCGCATACGCAGTATACAGACTTCATAAGTTTTTTTTATCAAAGACGTGTCATAGTAAAAATGTAAGTGATTGTAATAGAAATGAGAAAATATGTCTATCACGTTCGATATACTACGTTATTTACTTGGTAACTTATTAGCTAGTTATTTATTAAGTCAGCTACTGTATTTATGCTACACGGTCATTTTTATTGATGTTCAGCACGACGATACGAGTATTGTATGACGATATGAACAAGTATCAGCGGTCAATGGCGTTTTTCTTCACATAAATAACGCCGATTACGGACTAGCGTAGCGCTTGCCAGGGCTATTAACATGAGAATGGCGCAGATTATTTTTTCCCATATAAAAGTATGGAACCTGCCTAACTTTACAGCATGAAGTATTTTTTTTAGTATCTAATTCTTTTTTATCGCAATCAATAACTGTAACCTCTTCACTCTCTTCAGCCTGAAGGTTTATTTAACCTTTGCTTGAATGTTTTGATGTTCATTAGAATCATTAGTTTTATACGATAAAACAATAATGTTTTATATCATTGAAGAAGAAGATAATACTAATGAATCTAAACCAAACATTGAAACAGAACAAGATAATAAAAAGATAACGGTCACAACTAGGAATCGAACCCAGGATCTCTTGTCTTATAACTAGATCCCAATGGTCGAGTGGTTAAGACGCTGTTACGGTAAGACAAGAGATGCTTGGATCGATTCCTAGTTATGACCGTTATCTTTTATTTTCTATTTCTTGTTCTGTCTCATGTTTCTTTTTTTTAATTTGAATTTATTTTTATGTGAAACCGCACAGGAGTCCTAAATGCTCCCAACACTCTGGAACCAATGAGACTATGGCATCCACAAATGAGGATTTTTTTCTTTGTTTAGATTAATTACTATCTTCTTGGATGATATATTACATTGATTATTGCACTTGCTCTGATTTACGATGACTTGACAACTTACGCTGATTTTTTTTCAAAATAACTATGTTTTCTTTCGTTTGACGATTTAATAAATAAAAACATATATGTTGAAATTGTTGTTAAAGTTTGGGGTAGGCTGAGTGGCAACATAAGACTAATTCGCTCGTCGCTCACATTTAATTCTGATGAACGTATTACTAAAATTTCAAATGTTTTTAGAGGAATTCCTACGGATTTAAGTTATTTATATTTAAAATTATATTCTTCTAGACGATGAATTAGTAACTTTCCGAGGAATCCCTCTAGAAGCATTTGAGATTTTAGTAATACGTTCATTAGAAGTAAGCCCTACGGAAAAGTCGATTTTCTAGGCCTAATAGGGCAAAATCGACCGTAGCTCTGTCCCTTTTTTGAATATTGTTTTTACACAACTTCATAATCTATTTCGTGAAGATTCCCACTTTATTTTAAAGATTTGATGTGGCAAATTCGACCGCAGGTCTGTCCAATACACAAGGGCCGTGCCTCGCATATTTTTGTATTTTTGTGCACGGCTGCTTCACTTACGTCGTTAAGATTTTGGGTTTATTTTAGAGTATTGTCTCGTCTTAAGATTTTGAATAATACTGTTTGTCCTTGACTGACACAAACTAATAAAATCATGTAAACCCCGAATTCGCGATCTGCTGGTTGTGAATAACTGGGGGAACATTGTAGAGCGTTCGAGAGAACAATGTGTTAGGTGAGGTTTGCTCTCTATCTTCATATCCTGCCCCCCTCCCTCCCCTTCTCCCAAGTCTCCCCCCCCCCCGTTGTCCCCACAGTTGGACCGCAGCTCAAGTTTAATCATTAAAACCAGCAGACGTTTTTGGATAATATTCCCGACAGACATGCAAATTGCAGCAGTCGTGGAGTCCCGGCAGCACTCGAAACGCCCGCATTGGAACGGCCACCAACCAGCCAAATCGAGACCTGCTGTTATTGTAATATTATGTACCTACCTATCTACCTTCAAATCAAAGAAGATTTAGCTTTCATTATAGTAAAATTAATTAAATTCTTGGTTACAAAGATTGACTTTTAAATCAGACCATTAACAACTACTATGTTTGAGAAAAAGAAGAAGGGGCAACTAGGGCAGAAGATCTGAAAATATTGTTTTCTAAGAAAAGATATCAGCAAAAATGGAGAAATTTAAGAGAGGCCCCCTGTCAAAAATTTGGATGCCAGAAGGTTCTTAAAGACGGAAAAAGACTGGAATACCCACTTTTGCTTCCAGAATAATTTTTCAGAAGAGTCCCAAATGCTCGCCTGTCTATTCAGATCTGGTCACCAAACACAGCCAAATCTAAAATGGTTTCAAACAAACAACGTTTCAATTCCGTAAAATTAGCTTAGGCTAATTATAATTAAACATTAACGACCAAAACAATCTGTTGTTGTTTGTGCATGCTCCGATCTAACCCTCCTCTCTCTTTAAAATATATCAAAAACCACAAAATTTTAAAAAGTTCTCAGATACATAACTTTTTATATTGAAAAAATTAAAAAACAATTAAGTTTAAAATTGTTTCAATAAAATAAAAGCTGGTCGCCAAAGTATTATCATTAAAAAATATTAAAATTTTTTACTTCTTCTAAAATTTTTTATCGTCTGTCTTACTTTCGTCTTCGTCTTTCCCTCTATTTCTCCACCTCAAAATCTTTCATATTGGTTCATGGTAATATAATTTACCAGATTGCATAGTCGTCATAGTTTCAGTTATTATAACAGTGGACTGAGATTTTTTACTGTGAATATGTAGAGTTTTGTAATGAGCTCTACCTATAAATTAAATCTGATGGAGTTGAAATTTTTTAAAGATTTCGTTAAACATCTGTTATTAAATATTTGCTTTGGTACACGATTCGCTTTGATCGTTTTGTTTCTATAAACAAGAGCAAATTGCTCATAAAAATACACATGAAAAATATTTTCTGGCAAAAATTTTTTCACCAAATAATGATGATTTTTTTTTTGTTTGAAAAATTGTGGTGAGTTTTCGATTAACTGAGTTTGTATTCAGTATTTTCGTTATTTTCAAGGAAGAAATATTAGTTGTTTAGCTCCTTGACTAGATTTAAAATTAATAACAGAAAAAGGCCGATGAATATATTTTTAACGAAATTCACAAAAAAATCATGCGAAATTCAAAGTAATATTATACTATAGATTCTGTGACCATTAGAGCGCATTTAAAATATAGAATTTATTTTTTTTTTCTTATTTAATAATTCAACTAAAAATTCCTCTGAAATCATAAGATTTGTAAGTAAGTACTTAAGTACCTACCTAATTTACTGTAAAACATGTGACATTTTATGTAACATTTGTATTATTTCAACTAAAAATTATATAATTTGTCCAAAGAAATGTGTCTAGCAGCAGTTTTTTATACATTAGATCCACATAGGAGGCCCTGAGAGAGAAAAATGCCTCAGGGCCTATGTCATCTGTGGAGATGCTGTGTGGTGGGTCATTTTAAGAAAAGGAAAGAGAAAAAGTTCTGGGAAGTAAAAGGGTATTTAAGGGGTCAATGTGTCAAGAAAGAGACCGACTGAAGTTGTTAAAAGGTTGTAATGATCTGCCCTTTCTACTTCAAACTTTTCCTTCTCTTCTTTCTACGATAATTTTCCTTAAGTCCCGTAGGTAACTTTTCCATAAGGCTTTGGTTATATATATATCCGGGGTAGGAAGGTCCTCCCTGCCGTCTTTTCTTTATTACACACCCCTTCAAGTGTGTACATCCTAGTTTGTCTACGTGACGTACGACCTTGAACGTACTCATTTCACGTGACGGTTCAGTATAAAAAGGCTTCACCGAACGTTGTGTTGGGTTTTTTGTTTCTCGGTTTAGAAACCTAGTTATTTATTTATGTGTGGTATCCCTTGGTTCTTTTGAGATAGAGTGAGTTGAATCCATTACCGCTGTGTTTCAAAACCATTTCATAAACCTTATCTTCTAAGTCGCCTGCTCCCCCCCCCACTAGCTACTCGATTCTACCTATCGTAGGGTAATGTGAATATAATAAAGTGTTAGATTTTATATATGTGATATACATACGATAAGTCTATGGTGTTAGTTGTCGGCGCCATCCATGTATATATTTTGGGAGGGGAAGGAGAGGAAAGGAAATGAATTTTTTTCAAGCTAAGATTGACTCCTCCTCTTACCAAACAAAACTGATGGATGATAATTTGAGCAAGGCGATCGATATCTGCGTGTCTGGATATCACAACCGGCCGGGTCTCCCCTTGTTCCAAATCGGCAACCTTCACGCCAGAATAAAGAAAACCAGGTCTCATCACCAATTTCAGAATTGCCCCAATCTCAAACACCTCCAGGAAAATCTACTTTACTGAGTGTAGAAGGGGAAAACCATGACATCCCTTGTCACGAATCTAGTCGCGAAAATGTGACACGCAAGGTCCTAAGTTACGTGCCACCTCCAGAAAACGTTGTAACTCCCACGCCGTCGGGGATTTACATCCCTTTCTAGGTCAATACATAGGTAACACACGACGATCTTGTCGACATTTTGCCTGCTTATTAACGATAGGTTGTGTGCCTACCCATTCAGCCAATTATCATGTGAGATATATGTAAGGTCTACTCGAAATGCCAAATTTGGGATGAGGACTGTCTGTATTTTAATATTTGGTTCCAGTATTTATTTTATGAGGTTACTAGCATCCTCGTGTATTAGGTATGGGTAACTTCTACTGAATACCTATCCTCTCAGGTAAGGTATAAACGGATAATTGGTTTGATTTTTTGCATTTAATTTAAAGAGGCTGCCTACCTCTCGAAAGATACCTGTTGAGAAAAGTTGTTCGGTTGGTAGTTTTATTTCGGAGATTACCATCTCCCTCTTTCGACTTTAGATTTGTTTTTGTGCATCCCAATTCGTAACTTAGAAAGTCAAATAATAGATGAAAAGTATTAAATTAGAAAGTCAAATAACAGAAGAAAAGTTTTCATTTCGTTCCGTCTGGTTGCATCCGATCGCTTTCAATTTGGGACGGCATACGCTAGCAAAACTTCCCCTTTGACTGACTGTACTCCGCGCCTCTCGGCCTATATATGAAAAGGTCGTTGACTCGTCTCTCGCTCACAGCTGATTGACGGTTCGCCTAGCACATCCCTGTTAATGATAACATTATTTGGGCGGCAGGTGTCGTAAACTTAGTTCCTGTACCTCGGTTGTATCCGTCTTTTAAAAAGGTCCTCTGAAATTTAATAAATAATATAAAAAAACTCACCCAGTTAGGCACCTCTCATTCTCAGCGTGAAGCTTACCTGGTTACACTATATAGCTAAATCACTTTAATTTTCGACCTCCTCCCTACGCTTATAAAAGGGTAATTAAATATTCCTGTAAATAAAATTGTACCTCCCTAATCTGTTAGGATTCGAACCCACAGTTAATAATCTATTTGATTCTCTGGTTTTCGGTCTCCGTGGATAGAATGCCATCTCGCCAAATCAATAACTTAGCCCGATTAAACACTTCCTGCCTTTAAGTACATTCACTCTATTTTAAAAACGCAATCATTATTTTTAACATTTCCATGTTTTTAAGACAAGCAATCTAGTTCGAACTGTATACGAAATCACGTTTAAATCAACACAACTTTATAACACAATCGCGATTGCACAACACCTGGCGCCCCTGAGGTGGGTTTTTACAAAACGGCGCTCTACAAATTATCCAATTATTATTATTGTCATTATTATTAATTGTTTTCCCACTGAGTCGAACCACTTTCACTTCACACAAACACCGGATCAATAATCTTTCACTTTAATTCAATATTCCGCAATACTCTCTAATACCATTTGAATTCAATAATTAACTGTAATTTCAAACAACACTTCTGATTTGTATCCCTTTCTCGGGGCTGTCAATGCACCCAAGTTCAAAACTCGACTGTCCCTCCGGTCTCTCCTTTCCCGTGGGAATCTGTTTACTCCAGGCCTGTCTGTCCATAAATCTTCCGTCGTTGTCTAAACAAAAAAAATTTTTTGAGCACGTTCGTTTATTATTTATCGTTTGTTTTTGTGGATATTCAAAACATCACAAGGTCTCTCTCAACCAGTCTCTCCCGATCCGACCCGCCACACAGTAGATGGGTAAACGTTTCCGCCATCAAGACCTAGACAAAACTTACCTCATAAACCCGAGCCCTTCTGCTAAGTCACCAAACGTTGTAAACCACTTGGGATGACCTATGAAAGGAGTGTTGATAATCCAATCAATTGTTACCCATAGCAGCTACCCAAATTGACTGAGCGATTTCGAGCCTTTTGCATTGCATTTAATCTGCAAATTTGTTTTTTACATTTCGGTTCCTGGTTAAGATGCTTGCCATATTGGATAATATCTTTTATCCCCCAGAGTTTGCATGATCATGGTGTCAAAGTTAGTCATCTAGTCAAAGTAACACTTGCTTGAATAATACAGTGGATGCAGTTGATTTTCAGTACAGACAAATTTACGGAGAGATAAAATGCCAAACGTTCGAGTTAACAGATATATCTATGCTTAGTAAAATTTAAATATTAATAGCAATATAAAAACATGCCGAAAGAAATTTTCATAATGCTTCACGTGATAATAATAATAAATTAAACGTCCACCTTACTTATAAACGCAGAGTAAATATGACGCCGCGTGTAAGGTTGGAATAGTGAAAAACTTGACGTACTACCAGCGCGGTTCTACAGTTGAAAGCCGGCTTTATTATATCAGCGTTGAAGCGGTTTATAAGAATCTAATTTGAAGACGATGCATTGTTTAAAAAAAGTAATATTCAGTGTAATATCTTTAACATTTGGTACGCTGAGCTCAAAATCTCCGCAGTGTGTCGAAAATCCCACAAGCAAAATGTTTTATTTATTTATTATTTATTATCAATTTTCGGGAAATCGACAGTTTACATTTAATCAGTTTGTACATAAGTATTATATAGCTAAAATAAAACCAATTATGGATTTCCTCCTTGTGACTTTACCTCAACTGAGACATCATAATATAGAATAAGTAAATTAAATTTGTGAGAAAGGAATATGAATTACAAAATTTATATAAAACAAAACATTTTACAAAATGAAAAATTTACAAAACAATACAGTTATAGCCATGGAGAGAGGTTGTAGATATACATCAAAAACAATAACATAATTTTATCATAACGATACGCTGGCGCTCAACGGATACAAAGTTTTTGTATCCAATGGGTACTTTTGGCGCTTGAGAAGTTAATAATGAATACTGAAGCGCATAATTTAGAAACACTTATTTTGTAATGGAAATTATTATGTTAGTAAAACCCAATATTGTAGGGTTTTTTTTACTATATATATTTAAATGAAGTTTAAACAAATATACACATTTCACTTTCTTAATTTACATATAAAAAATATTTTTTAATACCGCAGAGAAGCACTGATTGCTTTTATCGTGATTAATTTTTGGGTCACTATGCCGTGTTGCATTTCTGCCTTTTTGTGTGAAACCGAAAAAGAGTCGCAACTGCTCTCAACCGTCTGGAGCCAGTGAGACTATGGCATCTCTGAAATATCATAAATTCATTAAATAAGATTTACTTGCGCACGCCGGGATTTTAACCCGCGACCTTCAGATTGCTGGTCGTGAGCTTTACCCCTCGACTACGCAGGCCGTCATAATTTATTTGACTTATTATAACACTTAATAATATTGCTTTCTACCTAAGTACCACATTATTTTTATATGTAATTACATTCTGATTTTGTTCACTTATAATAATAATAATAATTTGATGACTTGTATAGCGCCGTTTTTTGTGCAAAATCACCTCAATACTAAACAATTTTTTTTTTATAGTTATGTGTTTATTTTATATTCTGTTGACAGGATATCGGGATATATGTACACCATGTAGATGCTTTTATTAATGTTATGTTCGTGTTTATAAATCCATTTTTGAGTTTGTAGATTAATGGGCATATTTTATATTTGTACAGATTTCTGATTTTCAGTAGGTTTGTTTCGTGGTATATCTTTTTGGTATTTGGGTTATAGTTAAAAAGTGTTTTTATTCTGTATTATTTGTTAGTCGTTTAAATACGTGATGTTCATGTTTTCCCATATTTTTACCAGACAAAAGATTGATTTTTTGTTGTTGTTGAATAGTTTTATATCTGGTTACAAGAAAGAACATAACCAAATTTCTAAGTATTTATTCTCAATATTAGCGGTTTTCCATAGCTATTATTATTATTATGTTTTGTAGCCGAATATTAGTATAAAGGGGCTGGCATTTTGGTTTCTGATAAGCTTTAACTCCCAGGAGTCGTGGAACTGCTAAGGATGTATTCATAAAGGGGTGCGAATAATGCCGTTGACTTTGAACTGCCAATAATATTATTGTTTGCTTAGACGAAAGTCTCAACACTCAAAACCTATTGAGTTCCACCCACCACCCTAACATTATTAGATTACTGTTCAATAAAATCTACGAGAACTTACAATTAGTCACTTGATTTGACAAGCTACGATAACAGGTATTTTTAAAAACGACCTTAAAATATTGTCAAATAAGAGTCCCTTGTTCCTTGGCCCCCTAAAGCCTACAAAATTCTTATCTTGAATAAATATCTGGCTTTCGTTATGTTCAATATCAATACGGGATACACAGACCTTCAGATAAGAATCATTTGAATGGAAAAAAAAATCAGTTTGCCTTGAATATTGATAGGTAATTTTCTAGTGTGACACGTATGACGAAGGTTAAATAAACATTGGATAACAGCATCCGATACATCAATATCGTAAATAGAATATTATGTCCCCGACATTACATTATAATGAACGCACTGAAGAAACGCTTTCATTTCGGAAATGGGTATCTCTCATCTTTTCGTTCACGGCCAGCGAAGGCGGCCAACACAGTTTTCCGTTTCAAGACTTTTTTGCTGAAAATAAACTGCCAAACTTCCTCTGGGCTTCCCCTTTCACCACTTCACCCGCCTCCCACACCCCCCCCCCTACTCGAGGACCGTATTCTCTGTGCTTAAGAATCCCATTGCTTAGATAAATTAATACACTCCTCTGCACACCCCGCCTCCTCGCCTTCTCGCCTCCCGCCACTCCCCTAGATTCCGCCCGAGGCACCCATATAAAGTCTTCGTGGGACAATAGTAGAGAAATGAATTGTCAAATCACAAAAATGTCTTAGTCAGCCTTGGGCTATTCTAGATAAGTTCGGATTGTCTCCAAGATCTTTAATCAGGAAGTACCTATCATATTACTTATTCTTTCACTTGGACATTTCCAGTCTTTCAAGATTCTACTTTCCTCAACAAACCCACACACATTTATGTACCTACAAGTTTATTTTCATGAAATCTATCATGTTTATCTTAGTTCTGAAATTTGTTTGTATATTTTTCACTTCTGGTTGAAATGATGTGACCCTATTTCAGTTGAATTCAATGTAGTAAACAGGTTATTTACTTCCAGTGGCACCAGGAAAAATAAAAATAAAATGGTTCCGTGTAAGTGAAGAATGTTCTACATTCTTATGACATAATTTTAAATACATTGGTGTGTGAGCCTTATCCTTGTTGATGTGGTCACCACTAACTTTTTCTTGTTGATGTGGTATAAGGCGTAACCCACACAGATAAAGTGGAATTATTAATAGAACCAGCTGGTTGTCTCCTTGTTGGTGTAGTTACCAGTAGAAGTGTGCAGTTGATCTATATTCATGATGACGTGATATAACCCAATTACATCCATCCTTGTTTATGAACTAATTGCTCGCTTGCTTCCAGAGGAACGCAGAGAATCTACTAAGCGTAGATATTGTAAACCACATTATTGTTGATGTGGCATCTTCTACTTATTGAAAGTGGAACTAATAATAGTAATCGGGTAAGATTTATTGTTGTTAATATAGTAATCCAGTTAATTTTGATGGAAACCAGAATATTAGCAGATAATTTGCGTTATTTTTTGTAGTTGAGGTATAAGCTATTTTATATGGAAACTGAAGAAGTGAACGGTACTTGCTTACTGGTAGCATGAACTATATTGTCTCCTACTCTATGCCAGCTATTATACTTCGTTATATACAAAACAATTGTTGAATTTCCTAGAATTTGAAAAACTCAACCTGTCTGACAATAACTTCCTACATGATATGATAGAAAAAAAAATCCAATTTTCTGAAACACCCCCCATAAAAATGTATGTGTGTTTACCATTTGAGAATTGATCAACAGAAGCCATATTTAATTGAAGAAGTTTTTAATCAATTCGACAGTGTAGTAAAGTTGCTATTCGCAGAAACACGAGTATTCGAATAGGCAATACCATTACCCAGGTTGTCGGTATGCGTTAATTATGGCTGGAAGGTTGGAGAGTTAATATTAACACTCACGCATTGAATGAAATTGAAAATTATATTCTATGGCACAGTGTTAACTATTCCAACATTTTTTTACAAAATATTATGTTGTCGTAATACTAAAAGCGGTAAAAAAATGGTTTCCACGTGTATTACACCAAATGAGTTCCTATCAGAAATAGCGTCATAATATTAAAAGCACTTATTTTATGATTACGTGCAATTGAAAGTTGAAATAATGGCTTATTATTTATTTTTTTGTTGACTAACTACTAAGCAAAAATGAATGATTAGCTATATATAGGATTGTTTTTAATGTGTAAATATAATACAATTTTGCACTGTACTAGTGGTGCCCTGTCCCAATCAAATAACGACATGGGAGTAATGAAATGAAGAGGAGGAGATCAATTTTAAGCTTAAAGTAAAAACGAAAAAGCCAGATCTCTCCTTTGGAAAGTGTTTGTTGATTCAGAAAATAGATTTTAAGTTATAAAGGACGTTTATCAATTCAGAAATTCACGATCATTTCAAAACGTTACTACACAGGGAAAAATAAGTTTTGCTAATTTATAAAAAATCTCTTCATCTCTTTAAGTCATTGGCGATCCGGTTAAAATACGAATATATTAATATTTTCTCGGGTGTTCGTAAAAATCCAATTTTTTTCGCATTTCTTCAATATATATTATCAAGGCAAATGTAGGAGCATGAACACGTGTTCCGATATATTAGGAATTTACTAAAAGTATGTAAGAAAACGGCCCGCATTTCCAATTTTATGCGGATTAACAATAATTTTAAGAGATTCTTAAATTAGTAATACTCATTTTTCTCCATTGTAGGCGAAAGGAAATGGGACAAGGATGTGGTGTAGGTAGATGAAGTTTTGAATTACCTGACTATGAATATATCACTTACCGAAGCTAAAAAAATAACAAGCAATTTAGTCGATTCTACATTAGTTGCCCTTCATCTTGGCGACAGTGGTAGTTCTTCTGGGAAAAAACGCTAATACAATAAGCTTACATGGTAAGCTTACGTTGATGTCACGGGCTGATGTACAATGCTAAAAAGTCATCCCTGCTGATATTTAAAGCAAATACTGGTCCCACTGTCATTCCACCCATACGTCTCGGCGGGGCCAACCTGAAAACATGCAGCGAAATCAAATATTTGGGGCATGTCATCACCGATGACCTAAATGATAAAAAAGACATAGAACGTCAAAGAAGAGAACTGAGTGTGCGAGCTAACATGCTTGCCAGAAGATTCAACAAATGCAGTCCTCCGGTGAAGAACCAACTTTTCCAAGCATATTGTATGAGCTTCTACACTAGCGAGCTATGGACGACATACACAAAAAGCGTCATGAACACACTCCGAGTACAGTACAACCACGCATACACAGATATTTACCGAAGGAAGGGTGCATGGGTTTGCTGCTTTGATGCGCCACAGAATAGCCGGGACGAGTCAGCGCTACCAGAGATCGAACAACACTCTTGTCCAGGCCGTTGCCCAGTGGCAGGGAGCGCCTCTACACCAGAGATGGAGAATTTCACTCAAGCCACCATAAAGTCCTAATGTGCTCATCAATGTATTCATTTTTTATTATTTTTATTTATTGATTTTCTTTTTATGTATGTATTAACTTAAATGTAAACTTTTATGGCAGGCAGAGCATCGCACACACCGCTCTGTCCAGCTGAAATATATTTTTATTATTATAATTTATAGTTTTTTAATCTGTTGTACAGAATTATGAAAGAAAAACCTAAAACAACATTTTTTTAAATTTTTGTTCTTCTGATGAACTCACAGAATCTGAACCCTAAACCAGAGCACTTATCCACAGATCCATTAAAGTGCTTGGAAAGTATTACTGTAAATAAGAAAAACCTAAAATTCCCAGTACATGTATTATTATTCAATGGATCCTTAAAAAGGACATTCCGTAACCCTTCACCTATTTCGCGTAATTTGATTTCTTCCAGTGGTGGCGGAGGGGGAGTTAGTGGTTGGAGGGGGTGGGGGTTCTTTCGGGTGGGGGAGGGGATACTTGGACCTTACGGAAATTTCCAGTAGCAAAATTAATTGAGAGAGGATATTATAGTAAATTTACCTGCTTTACTATAGACTAAGGTTTCGAAGGAATCACGTTTACCTTAAACATGAATAACAAAATAATATTATTACTGTAACATCGTTACTTGACACGACTTGCCATACAAAGATGAGCCTGAGGCTGATTTGGTTTTCAAGTCCTAGTTTGATATCACTAGGGATATAATAACCAGGTATTTTTGAAAGGATCACAGTTCTAAAATGAAGCAAAGACGAGTAGGCAAAAGTAGGCTTAGGTAAAGGATTATTCAATTTTTTTTCTATAATTATGGAAATGAGTGTTACAAAATTTCAAAAGAAATCAATGTAACTGTAATATTTATTTTTTCAATAATTTTATAGGATATATTACGTTCATATGTATTATAAAAAAAACTTACTATAGTTGTAAAGTTGCACATCTCGACACAGGAATTCTCTAGTAAGATGAGCGGCTTATGTAAAGTTGCACATTTGGACACAGGAATTCCCTTGCGAGATGAGCGGCTTATTTAAAGTTGCACATCTCGACACAGGAATTCCCTAGTAAGACGAGCGGCTTATGATTTTACTGTTATATACTCTTTTTTTAAATAAATAAATAAATGAATTAAAATTAGAAAACCGGTTTTAGTTTTACTGTCACCAAAACCATTTCAAGGAACGTTTCAATTTTGAATGGTACTCCTTCTCCAGGGCGATTTTGTATCTTTTACTTTGGACTGTTATATTTTATTATGAGATCGGAACTGTGAGTACCTAAATGGCTTCACCCCGGAGACGAGACTGGACACTGGACAGTGCACACAGTGGAAGTCCGAGCTCGAGTATCGGTCAGAGGTCGGAGGTTAGCCATTTAGCAAAGCACGCAGAGCGGTTCGGTAAACATCACGTGTTTGCGGTTACTGACTTTATTGAAACAAGATCGATTATTCGACACAGCCCTCGTTTGTCAGTCATGTCTAGTTTCCGGACACCGATCAGTATTTGTGTACATGAACATGGTATACTTTTATTCAGTAGGTATCAGTAGGTACATCACATATAACAATATGATACGGAAACCACCGTCTTCAGAAAAATGTATGATTTTTTATGAAACATAATATCATGTGTTAAGTGCAGTTTTAAATAAAAAACAATTACGTGATTTGTTAAGTATTTATCAAGATAACCAAAATCAAAATATATATTTCGTGGGAAATTAACATTACTTATTTCAACTATGTAGAATCGATAAAAAGCGAACATTCACATTAATTTTGTTGCTTTACATCTTATAATTAACTAGGAGTATTCTAAATAAGTGAATTGCACTTAACATGTGTGTGCGCTAGGCCATGGATATTTTATAAAATAATAATATATTTATTAAATTATTGAAGACAATATTAGCGATTTCTAAACGAAAATCTGAAACAGAAAAATCAGAAAAGGATACGGTCACCAACATTGTCTTCATTTTTTCACCGCAATTTTTTTTAGTAGTTCTTATTCGAAGTATGATACAGTTAAAAGTGACCGAAGGGGATAGGGTCCCATTAGCTCAGTGGTAGAGCGGTGCCCCGGCAAGGCAATGGTCCTGGGTTTGAGTCCTAGATGTGACCGTATCCTTTTCTGATTTGTCTGTTTCAGATTTTCGTTTAGAAATCGCTTCTTAACGAAATTGTAAACTATTGTCTTCAATAATTGTTTCTAGACTATTACTAATTAACTACAATATTGCTTCTAAACTATTATCTTCAATAATTAAATATTACAATTTGAGGTTTAACTCAATAAAGTTATTCAAAAAAATAAATATATTTTTTGCTAAAAATAAATATTAAATATGATTATAGTGATTTGTTTTTGGGGTGCTATGCCGTGTTGCGCTACCTCTTTCTTTTGCCAACGGACATCATTGCAGTGTTCATCATCAGGGCAGATGTGTAATATGCATAATACCCCAAATAAATACTTTTGGCCGTGAAAATCTCAAATCATACTAATAAATTAATAAATTAGTTAGGTTCATAAAAATATTAAATGAAAATTATATATAACAGTAGGTAACGTGTAAATAATAGAAATGGAGGCTAGCCTGTGTTGAGGCAGTATTTGGGCAAATTATTTTTATGCCTATGATTACAAACATAAAATATGTTTACTGAATGGTTTGTTTCAATCAATAACCTCGAATTTGGATGAATGCAACAGTGTCTTTTATTTTGATAAATTTTTTACACTGTGTTTGAAATATTAATGTGAATCACATTTCTATAATGCTGTTTAAAAAATCTAGAAATTTCTTTTCGCACGGTACCTAAAGTTTCGTTTAGCTAAAGAAGTAAGAGTTACAGGAATTTCGAGTGAAGTTTTGTTAGTGCATATTTTTAAAAGAGTTTGTGTTTAATTTCTTTTCGTGGAATTTATGTTTGAATAAAGATGAGCGAGGATGGTTTTAGTCTTTATCTGCTGAACGTCAAACACACTCGTGTTTGTGTGTTGCTTAGAGGTACAGTTGGCACATTTTAAGTATTTTTACATTTTGATAAATTCCGAATCAAATTAAGGCTGTTTCGGTATTACAGTAAAATTTGTCTAATGTGACTATTGTGTTTATTTACCGTTGAGCCCATTTTCATTGTACTTTAACAACTAATACAACTTTAACATTAAATAAATTTTCCAGATTTTGTCAATTTCAGCACAGGACCAACAACACTCACCGACAAAGAAGATTTATCTTCCTAAATAATTTCATGAAAATTCTCCTTTTAATGCGACTTATATAAAAAAGATATGTGAAAATTCCAAAATATATTAATCAAATGCTCATGAAAATGATCTTTCTTTTTGTTACGTTTTCATTGTGTCTAATAAAATAGTTTGATTTCTGAATGGTATCTTTTAGACATAAATTAATGTTCTAAGAAAGGGTCATTTTTACGACTCATTATTGAGTCCAACAGCTCAGCTGTGAAGTGATATACCGGCCTCCGTGTTTTCTCCCTCCTATAATATGGGTGCTATAAGTATGCTTACTTCTTAAAGTTGGAGACATTATATTTATCAGAGTGTGTAAGCGGAGATAAACCCAAGTGTGTTATAATTGATATCCGATTAATTGCAGCAGAATAATAGATAATGATGACTATAATAATCATAAATACTAATTTCGGTTCGGTCTGTTAAAATCTTAGGCTGAATGAATTCTAAAATTCGGATTTACTCTGTAATTGAAATAATACGATAAAGTAACTACTTGCCTATAATACAATACTTTTAACAACGATACTACAACTACAACGAAATTCGATCTTTTTAAAACTGCATCTTTTTAATTAGAGCACGCTGGGAATAAATATTTATTATTTTTTTCGAAAATATTGAATAGCACCCATTGAAGATCATATAAGTTAAAATGTTGATATTTGGGGCCGGCCAAAAAGCTTGTGATATTAAGAAACATATACGGGCCGGTTGTGGCCATTGCATATATTTTACCCTTTGAAAGCTCAAAAATCATTTTTGGAGATATCGAAAAACTAATTTTACGACATTAAAACTTTAATTACAAAATATTTTAATTTTAATTAAAATATTTTATAATTAAAGTTTATGGGACTATGGGACGATTATGGGACGACCAAATACAAATTAACCCGTGATTTTTCACAGGTCTGTGCCAATGAATATTTTAATAATGGCGATGAGCGATCACGTTATGTTATATACGAGCGTTATGTTATATAGGTAACTATTTATCAATTTTACGATTGTAACTGAGTTTGTAGTAGAATACCTATTTCATCAGGAACCTAATTATTTTAATGAACAAACCAACAACGCCAAATAAGCACCCATCAGATGATTGAATTACTAAGCCGCGCCGAGTAAAATTACTGTGGCACGGAATTGCTTAGCGTCAATTATTGTCATTAATTATCTTTTTTGGTCTAAACTGCATTCAGAGATACTTGACAATTATTGGTTTTCCACCAATAAACTAAATTAATTAATTTCTTCATATGAAGCGGTTACTTTGTGATGTGACATTATAATTTAAAATTAAACAGTAACTTTGTAAACATCACTTATGGGTAAATACTTAATGCCGACCGGGTTTCGCTACAACCGTAGCCTCATCAGGGCAGTATAATACTAAAAATCTAAAAATTAAATTAACATGTGTAGATATCACGGTAGGTGGACAGTCTGAGCTACAGTGGAAGAGGTAGGGATAGTTGGGAGATTGGGAGGCGAGTGTTCTTTGTCAATAGGGAACAATCTGAGTATAGGGCTTTTATTTAGGTTTATTTGGTTGTTGATGACTTTGCTATTGACGTTTATGGCTTTCCTTAACTCTAACGCTTCTAAGTTATCCAACCTAAGACCTATTCCGTTTTTATGTAATAGGCTGACGCCAGTATTTTTGTCGAACGTATGGTTTGTTGCTATGAGGTGATTTGCAAATTCGGAGAATCCATTACTGTTTAAGCATCTTAGGTGTTCTTTGACTCGCGTTTTGATATTACGCGCTGTTTTGCCTATGTAAAACGCGGGACAGTCACTACATTGCAGTGAGTAAATACCTGAGTGATTTAACCGATGTTCTTTGTCTTTAACGTTCATCAAAAATTTACCTATACTATTGTTAGTGTAAAACGCTGGTTTGATATCTGGTGGGAGGTTTTTTATGCTTTTTTGAGAGAAATTATCGATGTACAAAATTCTACGCCATTGTTGAGGTTGATTATTATTAGTTGATATATTATTATTATGAGGGGAGCTGTTAAATAGAAATTTGCTTGTCGAAAAGCAAATTTCTATTTAACAGCTCCCCTCATAATAATAATATATCAACTAATAATAATCAACCTCAACAATGGCGTAGAATTTTGTACATCGATAATTTCTCTCAAAAAAGCATAAAAAACCTCCCACCAGATATCAAACCAGCGTTTTACACTAACAATAGTATAGGTAAATTTTTGATGAACGTTAAAGACAAAGAACATCGGTTAAATCACTCAGGTATTTACTCACTGCAATGTAGTGACTGTCCCGCGTTTTACATAGGCAAAACAGCGCGTAATATCAAAACGCGAGTCAAAGAACACCTAAGATGCTTAAACCGTAATGGATTCTCCGAATTTGCAAATCACCTCATAGCAACAAACCATACGTTCGACAAAAATACTGGCGTCAGCCTATTACATAAAAACGGAATAGGTCTTAGGTTGGATAACTTAGAAGCGTTAGAGTTAAGGAAAGCCATAAACGTCAATAGCAAAGTCATCAACAACCAAATAAACCTAAATAAAAGCCCTATACTCAGATTGTTCCCTATTGACAAAGAACACTCGCCTCCCAATCTCCCAACTATCCCTACCTCTTCCACTGTAGCTCAGACTGTCCACCTACCGTGATATCTACACATGTTAATTTAATTTTTAGATTTTTAGTATTATACTGCCCTGATGAGGCTACGGTTGTAGCGAAACCCGGTCGGCATTAAGTATTTACCCATAAGTGATGTTTACAAAGTTACTGTTTAATTTTAAATTAAATTAATTAATATCACGGGAATCATTAAGGCAGATTTTAGATAACTGGTTAAAAGGATCTGTGAGGAAAATTATAGGGAGTTTGCATCTCCCGAAAATAAATACAATATATTATTTTTACCCCCATTCTTGTGAGGCTGGTATCATTGTAAACCTGCTCGCGATACCCCGCGCGGTAAATAAGATCATTCTGTCTTCAGCAGTCCTGCCGTCTTGACCCTAAACCTCCTCTAGCGTACGCGATTATTTGTTACGTAAAATTATCATAAGTGAGTTTTGTTAAATTAAAAAAACTAAATTAGAATTATCCAAATTCTCGTTATTTCACACTAAAATAATCTCGCAACCTCGGATTCTGCGGATTTGGAGAACCGCAGAATCATTTAGCCATCAATCCATTTAAACGAAAAATGAAAACCAATCCTCCAACGATCCTTATCTATTATCTTTTGTCTTTGTCGAAACTGCATTTGGAGATCTTGAACAATTGATAGTGTTCCCACCAATAAACTTACTGCTTCAATATCATGGGATTCAATGCAGTGACTTTCAGGAGGCTAGTTAAAAAATCATAAATGTATCTTGATCAACATCCAAACTACACTACACTATACAAAAGGCTTTTCGACTTTTATGTCGGGTCGGAAATCGCGTTATATAAGGAAAGGAAGCTTATTGTTGGATTTTCATGTTCGGCTGACCAGTATGAACATTTTCAGAATGGGATTTAAGCACTAGACTGCTATTGTACTCTTACTCAACCGTGATCCATTTAGGTACTTTGAAATCTCATTGAATGCCTTTTGTTTTTCATTTCTATTTCTTTTATTGATTTTGTGACGGTCCCAGTGGGCTTAGACAATATATAATAGTGTAAAGTGCAGTCACTTTGGAAGACGATTATACATAAACGTACCTTCAAGGCAAAAATATATTTTTTTTATTTTACCAAATTTTTTACAACTTTTTTTCATACAAAAGTCTCATCGACCAAAAAACTATAACTTACTCGTAAGATCAATCATTCCGGATAAATATGCTGAAAGAGAAAACGTTCAAAATATATGTACGACGTGTCATCATCAAAACCCGCACAAAACTCCGAGAGCGAAAAACTATTTTCTACTGAATTTTTCAAGAGAATTTTTATATATTATATAATTCCTTATTTTTTTTATTGAATGATATAAAATTGTAAAATAAGGGCCACAGTACGGGTAAAACACCCATTGAGGCCCACTTTATCATTTTTTTTTAAATATGAGGTTACTGTATCAAATAAAAAATATTTTTTATTTTATGTATTTTAAAACTTTATTTGATAATGTAGGCCTCACTGGGTGCTTTACCCGTGCTGATGACACCATTTTACAATTCAATATCGTTCAATTAAAATAAAATATTTTATTAATTTGGAATAACTTAATGAGTAAAACCTCAAAATGTAATATTAAATTATTGAAGACAATATTACCGATTCCTTAACGAATATTTGAAACAGAAAAGATACGGTCACATCTAGAACACGACTTGAACCCAGGACCCTTACCTTGCCGGGGCACCGTTCTACCAACTGAGCTAATGGGAATCTTCTTCTATCATATTTAACTGCACCATACTTCGAATAAGAACTACCAACTTTGTCTTAATTTTATCTTTATGTATGATAGCGAGAATCAACTCGAACTAAATGCAATCT
Organism: Hesperophylax consimilis; assembly: GCF_061612785.1. Lineage (NCBI taxonomy): Eukaryota > Metazoa > Arthropoda > Insecta > Trichoptera > Limnephilidae > Hesperophylax > Hesperophylax consimilis. The sequence goes on along the minus strand of NC_142840.1, from coordinate 5,224,986 downwards.
AGACAGTGTCTTAGATAAATACATCTTATTTTAATTTTAATGTGCGACATCTATTGACATTATCTGCAAGGCATAGTCCAGTGGTAACGCATTGGGCTGCCATTCCGAAGGTCGCGGGTTCGAACCCGGCGTGCGCAAATAAATTTTATTTGATTAATTTGTGTTATTTCACAATTAATTAATTAAAATAATATATAGTATATTTGCGGCACGTTCCAGAGTGGAAGATACTACCAGTATCGCCCTGGTGTAAGACCACCATTCAGAATTGAAACGTTGCTCCAAATGACTTTAGCCGTGTTTAGTGACTAGATCTGAATAGCCAGGTACTTCCCCACCTTCCTCTTTCCCTTCCCCACTTACCTTCAGTCTCACAACATCCCCCAATTGGGGATGCCATAGTCTCACTGGCTCCAGACGGGAGCAGTTGGGACTCTTGTGAGGTATTCACTATAAAAAATTTAAAAAAAAGGATGAATATTTTATTTTTTTGGAATAACATAAATTCGTTTTGGAATTGCTAATATTGTCTTAATAATCAAAGAAAATAAAGTAATACTTTGCAATAAATTGAAATGAAATTAATTAAACCGAGAATAAATAAAATAAACTACAATAATATAGCGCTAGCTCAAGAGCTAGCACTCTTCATTGGAGTAGAAATTCAATAACATATGTTTTTCACTATTACCTATTATTTCCTAATTTTATATACAATGTAACAATGTTATAAGTTAAACAATAAAAAAAAGAAAAAAAAATAGGCGGTAATGAAAGAAAAATGTAATTTTTTATGTTTCTTTGTTCGTTTATATAACTGATCTATTAAAGATAGTTTATTATAATATGTTTATTAAGACAGACTTCTACTTATTTATTTAGGTCGATATTTTATTCTTATATACTTATATTTTTTGTGTGTATATTATTTACAATATTAAAGGACTTCTTATCTGTTTCATTGCAAACGTAACGTTTATACAGTGAGTATGTAGTGCTAAAAACTGTGCAAACTCAATATGGGTTTCGAAAAACACGTCGAATTTAAGTCCGCAGTGTTCAGGTAACGGGTTGCTTGTTAAATACGATATAGGTAAAGTGACATAATACCAACGATATATCTTTGGATAAATAATGTGAATTGAAATTTATGTAAATTTAAGGAACTTCGATACTCAACGATTTGAAATAGGTAAAGGAAATAAACTGAATCATAGGTTCATTTTATTAAGTAAGCCATAATGGCAGACTCATCGAAAGCCATCACAAAATATTATTGCTAGTTCTAGGGCATTGTAACATGCAATACCATGTGAACTAGAGCCAATGTTCCTAATAGATACAGATATCATAAAAGCATCATAATTATGTGGTTTGTGGATTCCATTTCCAAAACTCACAACGCCTCAATTCAATTTGCAAAATAAATATAAAGTTTTTCTAATAATTCGACATTTTATCAATATAATTTTAATTAAAAAAATTGTTAAAGGGTTAAAAACAAGAAAATACCTATCTAAACAAATATTACCCCCTGAACTAAACTCAACTGAACTCAACGTGAAACATAATATAATGATGTCCTATGAGAAATGTCTTTTGTTCACGTAACCTTGAGAGAACTCTCACCGACTAGGTCTGTTCCATGAAACCCGATAGATCACACCTCCGCCACGTTGAGCTAGCCAATTGCAATGTTCGCCCCCAGTGAGTGACCATAATAAAACCACGTCGCCCTCGGGTGCCTCACGCCCAAATCTTTTATAATCTACCCTGCTCCCTGTCGTGGGCGATCACAAATAAAACTGGAACACATTGCGGAAGCTTTGACTACCATAACTACAATTTTTACCCCACTTATAATTGACGCTATCGCCGCAATTTACCACATCTAACACTGTAACAACTCAAATCTTCTGGAAAAAAATAAACATGTATAAAATCAGGAGCAAAAAATATATTTGATAAAAACTACGTTGTTTTTTTAAGTCGGCGTATGGTAAAAGCGAGCAGATATTATTATAAGCCGCCCCCCGCGTGGGGTTTAGCAAAGACAGCGCTGTATGAATTACGAATTTAATATTTACATTATTATTTTCATATCCATGAAAGCGAATAAACGAAGTGTAAGGTTTCGCAAATACAGTGGAATAATTGTTTTAGCCGTGACAATATACGAGTTCCCTTGTTGGCATCAGACCGCTGTGTACAGCACTGCGTACATACTGGTACCTATTGTGTGTCTCCCGGAGTTACTTCTTGGGTGTTTTGGTCCCGGGTAATGTTTCTTTGGGATTAAAGCTGGAAAGAAATGTTTCATTCCGTAACAGCTTGTGCTTTATTTTTGTATTTTTTTGGCAAATGAATTTCAGCTAATCTTTTGGCGGCGGATTTATCTTTAAAGGGCGGCATACAATATCTCAGAAAAAGTTTCTCCGTTTTCAACCCCATTTCCTCTCGAAACTTTCCAAACACGTTCTGAATTCTCGGTAAAAAATAAAATCGCGAGTCTGGAGCAATGCTTCATTTTAAAACCTAATTACAGCTAAAGTTTGTGTTTGCGGTGGCACTAAAACTTCACAAATTAATTTTCGTAAGCAACAACGCATTAAGGAAATTCTAGAATTATTACGTGACTCCGCAATGCCGCGCGGGAGATAAAAAATACGCCGATAATGTTCTCTGCCGCTGCACCGGCCATCCGCTCCTCACGGTCTAAACCTGATATAAGACTGGTTAACCCGATCAAATCATTTTCAAAATAAAGGTTCTTTGTATAGGCAATATGGCCTGGCTAAAATAAAGGTTCTTTGTATAGGCAATATGGCCTGGCTAGGCCACATAAGAGGTGTGGGCTATCAAACTAGTTTCAGCTAAAGTCAGGTGTGCACATAGTGTGTATGCACGTGTCAATATGTTGTACATGTGTGTATATAACGTATGATGTTTATATGTGTGTATACATGTATATATATATCTATAACGAGACATTCACCCTGTTTGCGCGCACAGTACAAATCGCAGTTATCACAGTTCATCCGGTATAAGGATACTTGTCAACTAAATCTAAAATCGCTTGTGCAACTTAATTCAATTCATGATCAGCATCTGGAAGCTTTCCGGTGTAAATTTGACCTCTAAGCGGGTAGTTGGTATCCGAATCGCACACGCACTAGCCCTTAACATAGAAACTCGTCGACAATACTTATGTATATTATCAATATACTATGCTAATCGGCCTAAAAAGCAACAGAAAAAAGATTCATTTTTTAAAACCAAAATGGCTTGGGTAGGCCACATTTTCCATCAGATGGTTAAGACAGTATTCAAAACACAATAAGAAGTTTTGAATATGAGCCTAAAAGTAACATGTAAAATTAAAGGAAGATTCTGTCTAGTGCTTTGCACAACTGGATTTCTTGCCCGTAGTCTAAAACTCCATAGCTAAAAGAACAAAAAAACCGTATTTTTTGCACCTGTTGTAAGGGGGTTAATTCTGTTTTTGGTAAACAACATCCATATTTTTAACAAGAATGTTACTAGTCACTTCACATTGACAATTTTATTGATGATGGTATGCTTTTATTATTCTATTTTGAAACAATAAACGCCCCTTTCTTCCTAGCGCACGTAGTAAGATAAAGTATGGCCTAAGTTTTGGCCAAAAATACGTAGAAGTAGACATCGTAATAACCAATTAAATGTTGGTTTGGAAAACTTTCCCATTCATTGTTAGTAGATAATACAAGTAGGCATTTATTTATTAGCAATTATGAGGAAAACTTTATGTAATCATTATTATGTGTGCTTTTTGTACGTGTTTTAACGAAGTACAATGTTGATTAATTTTCTTTTGCCATATCGTTCTTTGCAAGATTTATAGAAATAGGGTTTTATTTGTTTAATGTCGTTTTCTAACTGAGAAAATATTAATAAGTAACGTTATGAATGTAAGATGTCAATATTGTTAATAGACCTTCAGAGGGTGGAATAGTCTATCTTACAGCACATCAGATAATATGACGAAAAGTGATAATAGAAACTTTTAAGAGATCTTTGCAATATTGAAATAGTATCACTCAATCCAGAACTTTCCACGAGAGAGCATCTATAACAAGAGTAAAAATAATGTTGTCTCTCTTCTCGTACAGCACATTCGATTATGATGAAAAGCGACTATTATATGAAAGATCTTTGCAGAAAAAAAAAATTCTTTAAGGAACATAAACAGTCTTACTCCCAATTAATGGACAGAAAATGATGACAAAACAGAATAAATATGAATATGAAATATACAACAGTGAAAATAATTCAAACTAAAATTTAAAAAAGCATAACTATGTAACAATCATAATCTCATCTCTTCTAAGTAATATTGTCGCCCTGTCCCTTTGGTGCATTATTTGAGAGATATAAAAACTAAAAAAAACCATGAATGGAAATGCTTCCCTCTAAGAATTTGTGTATAAATAGTTTCTCAGCTTTTTATTTTTATTTTTTTACTAACCAAGATATATATATATTGATATAAGTAAGAATATCAGTATGTGTACAGCAGACAGAGGCTTGATATTAAGGCGATGCACTACGTCGTGTAATATTTTAAATTGAGCCGCAATCAATAAAAGCCCTTACGTAGATGGCGATAAGGTTTAAATTTCCGCTTAACACCATCCGCCTGTTTTGATTTATGCAAGAAAAAAACATGGCCAAAAAGTGCCTTTTATTTTATTTTGTGGATGTTCAGGCATAATTTTTTTTTTTTTTTTGATCACTTTATAAATAACTTAATTTGCCACATTATACAATAAAATCATAACCAAATATGGGTTCGGAAGTAGGAGATTTTAAACTTTGAAGTAGTTTTCATATGCCTTATACATTATTTTTTTCTGGGCTTATAAAAGGACTTATCTAAAAAATACTCGATTATTTCAAAGGCCAAGATGTATTCTCCTCGCAGTATTTAATTAAAGCATCTGAAACATTTCTAGGCGACCAAATTTTCAAACCAAAAACACATGATTTTGCATTACTACGTATGGCATCGCCTTAAGAAAATTACAAAGTAATAACAAAGCATATATACCAACCAAGTGTATAGCAATATTTTATTTCAAATGATCTGCATAAGGGTAGGTACCTACATAATATATTTTCCAAGCTGTTAATTAATACCTCCCTAATTGAGAATTATTTGTGTTTAGGGAGGGAGCGTCGTTTTAAGTTTTTAACATTCAGTAGGCCAGTGCATAGTTAACCTGAATATTTTTTTATTTAAATATTAAATAATAATTTGAAATATTTTAGTTATTTGTCAGATAATTGTGAAGCGGAATATATATATTTTTGGGAGTAAAAAACTGGAAAAAAGTTTACCTTTCTTTCCAAAAAATATTTCGCTAACGTTATGTATCATCCGCCTATAATATCCAACGTTGGTATAGAGTATGATTTCATGTGATTACCGCATTCGAGTTTCAACCGCCCGGACCCAGTGGAATCATGGCATTTCCGATTCAGCTAAAGAAAACGGGGAAAGGAAGTTCAGGACTGATCAATGAACATGACTGTTGCCATTTCATTTCATGTTTAGCGTAGGAACCTGCATCTAAATAAACGTTAAAATGAAATTTCAAGTAATGAAGAATCGGTTAGGTACACTATCAATATTAAAACGGAAAACGATATGTTTTAGCAGTGAAATTTGTCAAAGTGAAAATATTACACAAAGTGTTACTTTGATATTTTTTTATAATTTACCGAAAGAATTATTAAAGTAAAACACCGTTTCCCGCCATATTTTTTAATATATTAATATTTTTATACATTACAATTCTTGTAACTATTCCACCCCTTACGCATTATTACTTTTTTTAATTAATGTCTATAACATTTTATTCGATTCATGGAATTTTGAGATAGTAAGGGCCTTTCGCTTGGAAAGTATTAGAAAATATATAGTATTTCTGAAAATATCTATTCAAATGTAATAAACCAGAACTCAGCTCACAATAACGGCATTAAAGTTATTTAATTAAAGTCTTTTAAAATAACTTCAATATTTTCCGTTCAGTCTGATCCAGCAAAGCTATTTAGAACGGGTCCAAGATTTGACACATTTATTAAACAATTAAATGTTCAAATAGTGATCAATAATAATGATTGGTTGATTCTTCAATACTTATAAGTCCGCAATAGATGTTATTTACTGTATTTATATAATATATAAAAATACAACTACATCACCAGAACAATAACCAACGGTGACTACAAAGTACCTTCACTACATACCACGTCAGCTCAAAGACAATTTTTCTTCCTATCTCCTAAAATCTTTAACCTTATCCCTGAAAACCTAAAAACCGTGAGTCAACCCCATTCCTTTAAAAAACAAATTACGAAATGGATCCTTACACAAGGAATACATTACAACTACAATACCCATTAATTCTTTACTCTATCAATTTAATCACCTTTCAGACAAAACATAATACATCCTTATTCCCTAACTTAGAGGCATAGTATGTACAATGTACATAATCAATTAGTGAGATCTATTAACTAATAATTTCTCAAATTTTTCATCTTCTTATAATTCACTTACTTCTCCATCCTCTTCTTGCAACCCAAACTAGCTATACATCATTTTTCTTATATTTTTATTATATTATAGTAATGTATACATCCTATGTCCGCAAACTGTAAAATTTACCGGCCATAACACAGGGTCATCCCTAGCATGCAGGGTGTAATATCACAAAAAACCACATATACTCTCTAAATCATGTATCAATAAAAAAACATAAATATATTACGTTTTGTGTTATATTATTGTACTGCATTACGTAAAACGCATTATATGGGCAATTTTACGAACCATCTGTGACCATCTGAATACTAAAATATTGCTTTTAAGATTTGTTTATAGTAAAGCGTGCTTGAAGTGAATAATATATAAATATTTTTTTTTTACATTATCCCTAAGCCCCACAAAATAATTTCCCTCAGGGGATGTCATCTTTGAGGATACTATGTGGAGGGTCTTTTTAAGAAAGGGGGAAGTTCTAGGAAAATAGGAAAAAAGTTTGAGGGATGGGTACCACTTGGGGTGACCTATGGCAGAGATGGTGGTTATCCAAAATACGGTTCCCGGGGCGGCGTTACCCAAACCCGTCTCCCAAATTATGTTATTTTATTATATAAAATCATTAATATTTTCAAAGTTCCTCTTATTAAAATAAGCACTGATTCAAAAAGTGTTAGAATTTAGTCATTTTATTCATTTAATAACAACTTATTCCATGTAATAAAATTAGGTGGTAGTCATTTTTTCATTCTGAAGCTAAAGAAGAATCTAGAATTAAACGCCTGAAATATAGTGCGAAAGAATCATATTTTATACATCTATTACTAACAAATAATCGAAAGAAGTATGATCAAAATTAAAAATAATTATTATTTGGAATTTGTGCCCCTCTCTGGTATCCGGTACAATGAACTCTAAAAATTTTCCTATGAATTAAATAGTTTTCAAAAATAGAAAGGTTTTGTTTTAAAAATTCAAAAATAACCTATCTTTTAGAATAAAATATTTTAAGAGCAAATTATTTTAATTGCCATTTTCAAAATGAAAACAGGTGTGTCGAGAGTGACAATCCCAGTTAGTGATCCGATTAGTCCGATTTGACCTCCTATGCCGAATGACCGGCGAGTGCCGAATTTAGAACCGGTCCTCGCGTACTGCTACTCGCGTAATAATATTGATATTAGTACGTAATAGCTCCTCTATTTATTTATTTATTTATAATATATTATTTATTTATTTTTTGGAATAACTTTATTGAGTAAAACCTCAAATTGTAATATTTAAATATTTAAGACAATATTAGTGATTTCTAAACGAAAATCTGAAACAGAAAAATCAGAAAAGGAAACGGTCACATCTTCGAGTCCCAGATGTGACCGTTTCCTTTTCTGATTTTTCTGTTTCAGATTTTCGTTTAGAAATCACTAATATTGTCTTAAATATTTATATATTATTTAATTATAATAGCTCCTCTATGACTGTCCCGCGATCACGTGAAATTAATATTTACGTTCCTGCCATCAACACGCCGCGCTTTGAAGTTGACGCGGAGAGTGGAAACCAGGTGGAAATGTCGGAAAATAGTGGATTGAAACTGGAATGAGAATTCATCATTTCTACCGACTGTTTCCAATGAACCTCAATAGTTAACAAACGCCGGAACAGGTGTACAGTGTATAGGCGCGCCTGTGACGGCGTATCTCACCCGCGCGTGTTTGCCTCGTGTGTTATATAATTATCGCTTTACATTATGCGATGTGAACTGCGGTGGCAAACGGCTGGGGTCGCTCGATACACCGTCTGACCCACTGAATTAATACAGACAATAATAGCCCCGAGTTCGGTTGCATATTTGATGATGTGTGCCTCCGCGTAAAGCCACCCCTCTCACGGCCCACGCGGCCCACTCCGACGACCCGCCACCGCCCGCACGCCCTTATACTAATAACCGTTTGTCTGCCTAGTCAGATAAGGTTATTCAAACTTACTTGCTACTCGCTGTTTGTCGCGCGCTGTTCCGGCCTCTGAGACTGAAGAGCTCGGAATGACGATTATGTGCCTACATTCATTTCGGAAGAGTAGGTACATTATTATCGTAAAACACATTTTCAGTCGCAAAACAACGGAGCAAACAAATTCACAAAAATACATGTGAAAAAAATAGAGCTGCCCGGGTGTAGACCATATTAACTGAAAAAAATGAGATTACCATTTTAAATTTTGGATGAAAACAAAAAAACATAATTCGTAAAATAAGGATGGTTTGTTTCAGACAATTTGATAAATCCGTCAAATTTTGAAGTTAATTTTCAAGATCTGTGAAAAATTCTATTTTTATATCATCATGGATTAATTGTTTCACGGGACTGAAATGATAATAGAACTTGAATACAACTTGAAAAGTAACTTCGAAATTTGAAGAATTGTTCAATTTCTGTGAAACAACTTTCGAAAAAACTTTTATTACATGAAAAGACTAAGGACGGGTTGTTTCGGAGAATTTGAACAATTCATCAAATTTCAACGTTCGTTTTCGGGTTCTGTGAAATACTTATTCAAGTTCTGTTTTTAAATAATTGTAGGTTAGTTGCTTGACAAAACTGAAATAAAAACAGAACATGAAAAAATCTTTCACAGAACTTGAAAATGAACGTTGAAATTCTATGAATTGTTCAGTTTCTCCGAAACAACCCGTCCTAAGTTGTGTTTATTGCAGTACTATGATTTGTCACAAAATAATTAAATCTGAAAAATTAGAAACAAATGTTGGTTACCATAGTTTACATGAACATAATAACCATGTATTTAATCCATATCTAATAAGTGCAAAAAAGGAAAAAAATAAATAGCAGTCCGAAAAATACGATAATCATATTAAAAGTAAATTAACCATAGTTCAAAAACGATATTATTTGTTAATCCACGATTATACATTAGATTTCTTGTGAATCACAGAAGTTGTTATCGAGTAATAACATGACATGCCATGATTTAACAACATTTTCAGATGAACAACACTAAAAGGTTAAGGTTAAAAGCCTTTTGTATCACACAAAGTTGTGTAAAATGCAACCCTTAATATGCTTTACACGAAACAGATTAGAAATACATCAAACCTAATAGCGATTATATCTTCATTTCTTGAAGAGATTGAGTTATTATTTTCGGCAAAAAATGTGGAAACTGAATTTCATTTCTAAGAAAAGCATTCTCAGAAATTACAGTATTTGCTATGACTTCAACCATTAAATGTGATGACATAAAGCGTACGATGTATAGCCCCTCCGCCATCTTGGATCACTTACCATTCCTTACATTAAACTGAACATTGGATACCATTTATTACGTAGCTAAAATTGTCTGCTAAAATAAATGTTTTGAAAATGATCTCCAGCAAAAGAAGAGATTATTAAACATCATTTACACGAACATGGTCGACATCCGAGCAGTTTAATTTTATAAAATAAGTAATAAACATGAAAAACAAATCTATTCCATGAAGCAGTAAAAACTTTTTTACTAAAAAAACTGTCGTGTTATGACATTTACACATCTTTTTCTGTTTAGAATTCAAATTAGTAAACTCTTTTCGGCTCAAAATGTTATTAACACCAACAGTAAGTATCCACACATCATATTAAAGAGCTTTGACATGAATCCATGTTGTTAAAACATACAATGTAATACATTATTTTCTATAATAATAATGTTAGTTTAAAAGTTGGCAACATCTTGTGTGTGGCAACCCATTTGGATTTCGTTTCTTTTATCTATGCTCTGCACACTGTTGTCATCTTTCTTGTAATACGTACATCGTCAATAAAACCAGTTATTAAAAAGTGTTATATGTTTTAATTTAATAAACACATAAGATTACAACAGGTTATGGGCCCAGATCACCACAGGCCACATACCTATCAAAAATAAAGTGCAGTGAAGTGACTAGTTGAAAACAATTACCGGAGAAACGAAAATTAACCTCACACCGTGTTGACGTTGGAGGTTAAGTTGCCGGGAAGGAGAAAAATACTTGCTACATTCGGCTGCAAGGAAGGAAATACTAGTAAGAAAGGAATTGAATGACACGATGGACGGAAATAATACAGTTATCAAACTGGAAGGAATAAAAAACTGGAATGTTTGGAAGTTTCAAACAATGGTGTTGTTACGGGGTCAAAATTTAATTAATGTCGTTGAAGGCGTAAAAGGGCAAGGCTCCGAGGAACAGAAAGCATGGGAGACACAAGATGCTAAGGCTCAAACAATGTTAGTGACCAGGATGACCGAGGAAGTGATGTTACATATATTATCTTGCACTACTGCTGCAGAGATGTGGCAAAAGTTAACGAGCATTTTTGAACAAAAAAGTGAAACAAGTATTCACATAATCCAGCAAAGATTCTTCCAAAATAAATATGAAGAAGGAATGGAGATGTCAGTCTTCCTCTCAAAAATACAGGAGTTACAAAATCAACTCAAACAAATGGGTGAAGAAATTTCGGAAAAATTCATAATTACGAAGGTATTGATGTCATTGCCAGATATTTACAAACACTTCATATCAGCATGGGAGTCTGCGCCAGATAACAAACAAACCTATGATAACCTTGTCGCTCGTTTGTTAGTGGAAGAGGAGAGAGTAAGGGAAAAGGCTGAACTCGTATCGCCGTCATCTGCGTTTATGGTAAAGAAAACTGCTCCAATTAAAAGAAATATAAAGTGTTTCAAATGTAATAAGATGGGACATTATCAATCTGAGTGTATGAGTCATGTGAATAATAACCATCGAAACTTTCTAAACAAAAGTGAAAAAAAGTGTTTTTATTGCAACAAAGTTGGGCACATCAAGAGTGAGTGCTGGCATAAGAAAGGAAAAGAGAAAAATGCGTTTGTAGTACAACAAATACCTAAAGAACTGTATCAACAGTCAAAGTGGTTGGTGGACACAGGAGCCAGCGAACATATGTGTCAAGACAAAAATCTATTTTCGACATTTTCACCAGAAGTGTCACAAAAGTCTGTGATAATAGGTGATGGTACTCAAATAAGTGTTATTGGTTGCGGACAAGTGGAACTAGAAGTATTCAATAGACACCGGTGGGTCGAGACAACCATATATAATGTATTGTGCGTGCCAGACTTAAAAATAAACTTGTTCTCTGTAAATTGTGCGGCTGACAAAGGTTATGTCATGTTGACAGATCAAAACATTTGCAAATTTTCCAAGAATAATAAAGTATGTGCTGTACCAAATCGTGTTGGAAATATGTATACTATGGATGTTCGTTATAAATATAAAAACTGCTTTGCAAATGTAACTACAGTTAAATCAAGTTTGAGTGAGTGGCATGAGAAACTTGTACACCAGAATATACAGCAGGTGAAAGACGTGTTAGAGAACAATAATATTAAAGTCTCAAGTAATTCTCTACAGAAGTGTCAAGGCTGCTTACAGGGTAAATCACACCGGCTGCCCTTTACCAACTCTGAGACAAAAACTGTTAAAACATGTGAACTGATACATGCCGATATTTGCGGGCCGATGGAGGCAGTATCTGTCGGCGGGGCGAGGTACTTCTTGATTTTAAAAGATGATTACTCTTGCTATAGAACTGTATATTTTATTCAAAATAAGGACGAAGTGATTAATTGTATTAAAGATTTTGTAAACAAAGCTGAAAATGTCACGGGTAACAAAATAATCACTTTTAGAAGTGACAACGGCTTAGAATTCATTAATAAGGCTGTGTCAACTTTGTTCTCAAACCGGGGTATAGTACACCAAACTACTGTACCATACACGCCACAACAGAATGGCAAGGCGGAACGGAAGATAAGAACCTTAACAGAAGCAGCAAGGTCAATGCTGTGTGCCAAGAACCTTCAAAAAAAATTATGGGCAGAAGCAGTCAACACTGCAGCCTATGTTCTCAACAGAACCAGTAGAAGTAATGAACCAGGAAAAACACCCTATGAATTATGGACAGACAAACATTTTGATCTCAGTAACCTACATATCTTTGGTACGCCCGTAGCTGTTCATATTCCAAAAGAAAAACGAAGAAAATGGGATTCTAAAGGAGAAAATGGAATCATGGTAGGGTACGGAGAAAATGTGAAAGGGTATAGAATTTTTTATCCTGATAAAAATGATGTTCCAATAAAGAGGGATGTCATTTTTCTGGAACCTGTTATTGGGAAATGTAATAGCTTAAACCTAGAGTCTGTAACAGAAAAATACATTGATGAAACCGACAATAACCAGCAAGAGTTAGTAGAAGATGTTGTGAGTGATTCAAACATTACAAATCAGATGTCAGATGATGAGCAGCACAGCTTATATGAACCTGAAGAAACAAGTGATGAAGATAGTGAACGCGATAGTGATAGTACATTACAGCCAGCTTCTCCTCGTCAAACCAAACGTGTCAGAAAGGCGCCACAATTCTATACTTGCCAAAATGTGTACACTGCAGAGACAGAACCAGGCACCTATAAGGAAGCTATGCAGAGGAGTGATGCCTGTCAGTGGGAAGAAGCTGTAAAACAAGAACTGGATACTCTCAAAGAAAATAATACTTGGACAGTTTGCGCTGTACCTGAAAAACAAAACATTATTAGTAGTAAGTGGGTATTCAAAATAAAGAAAGTTGATAATATTATTCAATATAAAGCAAGATTGGTTGCCAGAGGTTTTGAACAGAATAATACAAAAGATTTATATGAAATTTACTCACCTGTTGCCAAATTGTCAACATTTAGATTATTTGTTTCAGTTGCTACAAAATTAAAACTATCAATACATCAGATGGATGTCACTGGGGCTTTTTTATATGGGGATATAAAGGAAACTGTGTTTATTAAATTACCGGAAGGGGCATATAATGGTTGTGATAATATTGTAAAACTAAATAAATCATTGTATGGGCTAAAAAAATCCCCTAAATATTGGAATGAAAAATTTAACCATGTAATAAGTAAAGCAGGCTATGTAAAGTCAAAGAATGATCCTTGTTTGTTTACTAAATGTAATGGAGAAAACCAAACTTATGTCTTACTTTACGTCGATGACCTCTTGATGTTTAGTAATAATGAACAGGAATTAAGTGATCTTAAATTAAAATTACACAATGCGTTTAAGATGAAAGATTTGGGACTAATTTCAAATTTTCTTGGTATCAGTGTTAAACAGAATTTGAAAGATGGTGTAACTGAATTATGTCAAAGATCTTATTTAGAAAATGTATTAAAAAGATTTAACATGGAAAATTGCAAACCCATGTATACCCCTATTGATCAAAATTTTAATGTAAAAATCTTAGAATCCAAAGAATGTAAGTGTGACAAGGATATTGAAAATACTTGTAGGAAAATTATTGGAAGTTTAATGTATGCGGTCTCAGGCACTAGGCCAGACCTTTGTGTAGCTGTATCTATATTAAGTAGGTACCAAAATAATGCAAGTGATGTTTTGTTGATACATTTAAAAAGAATTTTAAGATATATAAAATATACTCTAGATTATAAGCTGATTTTCAAATGTAATGAAGATGGACTTGTTGGGCATTGTGATGCAGATTGGGGTGGTGACACACGAGATAGAAAGTCTACCACTGGCTACTGTTTCAAGTTCTCCAATTGTATTATATCGTGGTGTTCTAAGAAACAGTGTTCCGTAAGCTTATCATCAACCGAGGCAGAGTATGTTGCAGTCAGTATGGCGGCTAGTGAATCTTGTTGGCTGTCAAGTTTATTGAAAGACTTTAATAACATAAATGTTTGTCCTGTACCTATATACTGTGATAACCAGTCTGCCATAATGGTTGCAAATACTGATAATATTAAAAGACTAAAACATATTGATATACGTTATCATTTTGTCAAAGATTTAATTAAGGAATATAAGATATGTTTAGTGTATGTTAAGACTGAGGATCAAATAGCTGATATGTTTACTAAGTCATTAAACAAAAACCTATTGTTTAAATTTGTTACTCAATGTGGCCTGATGTAAAATCTCTCAGTTATAACATAGGTAGTTAAAAGTTGTAGATATAGATAATGTAAGAATGTGTTACATTGAGCGGGGGTGTTAAAACATACAATGTAATACATTATTTTCTATAATAATAATGTTAGTTTAAAAGTTGGCAACATCTTGTGTGTGGCAACCCATTTCGTTCGGATTTCGTTTCTTTTATCTATGCTCTGCACACTGTTGTCATCTTTCTTGTAATACGTACATCGTCAATAAAACCAGTTATTAAAAAGTGTTATATGTTTTAATTTAATAAACACATAAGATTACAACACATGTAATTGTCGATGATACTTAATAATGATGATGTCTTGTCTATTGTTTGTTCACATAGTGTTGGGACTCGGACGACGCTAGAACTGGTACCTAAAGACGTTAAAAATAGATGTACATTTAAGACAGTGCTTACATTTTAAGGCCTCCAATAACTATTAACATAATATTGTTGTTTTAACAGGATTATTTCAAATAAAAGATTTTCTTAAAAAAATAAAAAAAAATCTGAAAAAAAAGGGCGAAATTTCTAAAAATCCTTTGTGATATTTATAAACGCATCAAAGAGCTAGTATAAGAAGAAGGGAAAAATGTCATACAAAATAATGGACGGTATAAAGAATGTCGAGTTATTTTCACAACTGCTCTCCATAAAGTATAAAAATGTGACTCCCACACAGAGAAAAAAAATATTCAAGGAAAAGCAAATAAGTGTGAATTAGGTTGTTAGAGAGAAATTAACAATAGAAGAGGGTTTGACGGATGGAATTCAAGGTGAATATTGGATAAAATCCTTATTCGATAGATTAGTCTTATTGGTACAGCAAAATATTTACTTGGTGAATAAAATTTCTCAATTCACTAGACGTACTTTTTCACAGAAATTGGTCGCGAGAATTTTTTTTTCATTCCCATTTATTCCATTTTCAAACAAGTACTAAAGTTCGACTCGGGTACAAAGCAATACGTATTCTATTGATTACCCTAAAAAATGTTTCATAATTAATTCCTTAGAATGACCCAATATTACGTGATTTGTCAAAATATAAAAAACTCTACAAATTCAATTTGGAAGGCGGGTTTGGGTAACGCTGCTCCGGGTACCTTGATTTAATTACTCGATAAAAAACACCTCTGCCATAGGTCACCCAAAGTGGTTCGCTGCGTTTGTTGATTTATCAGGGGTGCCCTGATTCATCGGGTGGAGTGTGTCCAGGATGTGCCTGACCACCAGCTACGTGATGTGCCAGATCAGGAGAGGAGGTTTGGGGAGACGCGTTGACCCCTCCAACGGGTTTCTCATGATCCACCATCTTGCGCCTCAGCGAGAGGGATCAACACACTGATCCTAGATTCCTACTAACCCCTCGTAACTTTTTCCTAACCAAAACTTTATCTCTATCCTTTCCTTAAACATCCTCCACACATCATCCCCAAAGATGACATAGGCCTTGAGGGGAATTATTTTCCTCACGGCCTTTTGTGTAATGATAGTGTTAAAAAAAATCAACTTAACCAAAGTTATTTGATGCTTAACCTAATTTTGTAAGTTACTTTAGTAAGTTTACTTTTTTCTATTAACAAATCCTAATTGGTAAACATTTTTCTATTAACTTAAGGCAATGCCATACGTAGAAATGCAAAATCATGTGTTTTTGGTTTGAAAATTTGGTCGCCTAGAAACGTTTCAGATGCTTTATTTATTTTATTTATTAGACAATTTGTATAGCGCCGTTTTGTGAGTTATCACCTTAGGGGCGCTTTACAGTTGATGCAGGTATTACAAAAATATAAATATTACAAATATAAGTGAAATTAAGTTAAATAAAATGAAGTACATGAACAGGTGATGAAGTACAGAAACAGATGATACGAAGATAAAAGATGGAGACTCTGCAGGAAGAATCCTAATTTAATTGAATACTGCGAGTTGAATACATCTTGACCTTAATTACTTTAAATAAGTATTTTTATAAGCCCAGAAAAATATGATGTATAGGCCTATAAAAACTGCTTTAAAGTTCAAAATCTCCTTCTTACGAACCCATTTTTGGTTATGATTTTATTGTATAATGTGGCATATTAAGTTATTTATAAAAAGATCGGAAAAAAAAAATATTTTTGCCTGAACATCTACAAAATAAAATAAAAGGCACTAATAAAGCACTTTTTGGCCATGTTTTTTTTTTGCATAAATCAAAACACGAGGATGGTGTTAAGCGGAAATTTAAACCTTATCGCCATCTACGTACGGGTTGTTATTGATAGCGGCTCAATTTATACACGACGTAGTGCATAGCCTTATCCTCATTTTATGTCCCATCTAATTAAATTTTTCTCTTAATAATTTTTATGGCGATTTCTCGAATGCTAAAATTATAATTGTCAGTATAAATAATTCTAAATTTCCCGTTGTTATACGATTCAAAAGATTCTACGAATTCAATCAATATTTTTAACAGAAATCTTCTACATCAGCTTAAATATAATCACATCACACCACCCCCTACAATTAAAAATCACTAGATATCAATACAATTCATGCCAATCTCCCAAAGCGAACTGTTAACAATGTTGTGTGTTGAACGGTAATATTTATGTTTTATCGTATCAATGAAAAAATCACTCAATTTAATAAAATTGTCTCTCGATCCCCGGACTCACCTAATTTTGTTACAAATCATCTGTGGCGTCGAGAATAATCCAGATTAAATAATTAATAATAAACCGCTCGACCTACTTAGGTACGTACTCGCTGCCGAAATCAAAACAAAGCAACCTACCTGTTTCAAGTATCTACTCGCGACAATACTATCGCGCTATCAGTCTTACACATTACGAGAACTCGCCAGAAGGAACGAGTCTGCCGCCTATGCATAATTGCCACGCTATCGAAGGTTCCTGAAACATCCAGTCTGTGCGAGTGCCTAGGATTTATTTGCCATCCACCTACCTACTGCCGCCGTCGGCCAAGTAGTATAAATAAGCCCGACGCAGCGAGTCAGCCAGTCAGTCTGTTATTCACCAACCTGCCGCCAACGATGTACTAATCTCACGAGTGACGGTGCGCCCCCCGCGAAGGACAACATATACCCGGCTTCACCCGTACCATCATGGACTCTATCGGGACACCATCTTAGCGCCTTGTCCAGATCGCCGTTCCTGGCAAGCACTACTCGGATTACAAGCGCCCTGGTTCCAGTGTCTCTGACCAGCGCTTCTTCCACGCAACCATGACCACCACGAGGACACGCAGCATCCTCACTGGTCACGCCGTTCCCGTTCAACCGCCTATAAAGGTCCGCCGCACCTTCGGCCGTCTCGTCAGCACTGGAGTGCCTGAAGACCTACGTTCTTCACCAGTGCCTGACCTCCATCGAGTCCCGGTCACCTAGCGCCCGGAGTCGACTCACTGACCCGCGCTTGACCTGCCATCATCAGCCGGCATCCGGTGTATTCTTCTGTCCAGCGTCAACTCTCGTTACGGCTACACTGACTCACCAATAAACACATGTGACCTTCACAACTTTCTTTAATTTCATGCCTTCTCACCTGATCTCCAAACATCCATTACTTTCACCATAATAATAAACTCCTATAACATAATAATCCACACATTTATATTCGATTTTTTCAACTGATTGGGTTGCAATTTTACTGTTAAATCTATCAAATACATTATAAAAGGTATTATAAAACCTTGTTTTCTCTGACATCCTTAGTTCTTTTCAAAAACTTAAATCTTCCTGTCTACTCGATCCTGATAACCACTTTAATTGCTTTATTCGAGTCTCGATAACCTCCCTCCCAGGCTTTCGGAAATCCGTTACATTAATTTGGATGCCCGGACGTACTAACTTCTTTTGAAATAAAATTTCAGACTCTCCTCCAAAGCAAGGCGCATAAAATCCAATCATAACTCTCGCCAATTTTATCCTTTTAAAAATATTTTTTCTAAGACAGAACTGGCAAAGAATAAACTGAATATTTGCATAATATTAATTAAGCTAAATGGCACAATCTTATTGTAATATTTTTGGAGGTTTGTTGATTTGTATATATATTTATATTTATTTTTTGTTGTTGTTATCTCAACCCTGAATGAGCTTTGAGGTTGAATAAAAGTAATTTTTGCGAAATAATTCAAACTCCAATGTCATCGGAGGCCGTAAAAGGTTAAAATTTCATTAAAAATGAAAAATATTGAGAACAAAGATGGAACACCGTCATTCGGCTTCAGTCACAATGAAACAAAAAAAATTGAACACTGGCCCCGATGCGTTGTTGATTTTGATGGTGATCTTTTGTTTTCTTGTACGATGTACGTTCCAAAAAATCTGTTCATACCATATGAACAAATTGTTTCATTGTATAATTTTCTTAAAAAATAATTTTAATGGACCAGTTTCATTTTTACTGTAAATATTGTTAACAGTTATTTAAAAAAAAATAATATTCAACGTAAAAAAAGTCAACCTCTAGGGTGCTGTCGAATAATGTGTACGCTCCAACTGTGTATAAATTTGTATCAATTAAATAATTGTAGTTAACTTATGATGAGTTGTGAATTTGGTTAGTAGGTGTGTTTACGTGGAAAGGTTGACAGATATTTAAGGAAGGATAAATGCCGTGCACGGTAAGAAAAAATAAAATAAAAAATCAAAAGAAGCGAAACTAGCAGTTAACAATGGAGTGCTAGTACCAACCCTAGAAGTACGGCAAATGAGCATGACCCTGGTAGAGGAACGATGAAAGTAAACTGAATGCTTTGAAAATGAGATTTCGTATGCTTACACGTGGTGAAACCATAAATGACATTGTTAAAAAGGGAATATCCAGAAAATTCATGTTAGGTTGGTTATGGGCATGCCGAGCGGTTGAACAAGAAAATAAGTCTGAAGAGAATATGACATTACTTGGAATTGAATGATGAATTATGAATGGTGATAAAAATTGAATTGAATGAAGAAGTCAAGATCAAGTAAATCACAACCTTGAGTCATGCTAGATTCACAATAACAGAAGAGCTGTATGAGCTAATGTAGTCATTTGGGAGGCGGCTATGGGTACCGCCGCCCCGGGAACCATTTATTGGATTGGATGATAGGGTGAGGTTTATCGGGTCTTGGCGGCAGATGTGTCTGTCCACCGACTACATGGCAGGCCAGGTCAGGAGAGACTGATTGAGAGAGACCTTTCGACCTCTCTAAAAGGACTTTGGAGGTATAAAGGAGTGGGAGGGATGAATTCATACGTCCGTCACTTCTGGGTTCACTAAAACCCCAAAGATGACATAGGCTCTGAAGGGAATTATTTTCCTCAGGGCCTCCCGAGTAGAGCTAATGTAAAAAAAGTTATCTTGTGTTTCGGTCCATCCTCTCTGCCTACCGCTGTGAAGAAAAAGCTTGATGGTTAGTGGTTTTTTAAAGCGATTCAAAAACATTCCCAATAAACCGTTTTCCACTATCCACTTCACCGTGTTCATCTCCGCTCTGTTATGCAATGTTTTTTAACATAAACTTTATTTGTAAATCTCAAAGAATGATATTCCGGCTTGCAATAATAACTCTCAGTTTACTAAAATTACAATCCCAACAATTTACGTCAAATTATCCACAATTTAACAACATACTTCACCAATTTCAACATCAAACTTCAACAATTCACCAAATTATTGCTTCGCTGATTCATACAACTCGAAAAATAGTTATCAATGAAATATCATAAAATATTAAAAAATATTTTAAGAAAATTTGGAACTTCACATTTCAGATTTCAAACAGAAATGTGAAATGTTGAAATTTAACTTTGAGCATACTCGAAACAACAATACTTTACATTATATGAGAAACGGAATTTGAAAGCCCTCATGAATGACAGATTAAAAAAAAATCAATATGAATTGCTCATGGACATATTATTCAAATTATCAAGAATTGGAAATAAATAACTTATATTTTATAGAAACAAATTAGATTCTGTAGGTGGTTACCAACTAGGTCAGCGATGCTAAACCGTTTTGGAGCTGAGAACCCAAAATCAAAGACGGTTTTTACAGCGACCACAAAAAAATGGGTGCACAGAGGTCGGTTCAGATAGATGTCCAGGTAACAGTTTATTTATTTATC
The DNA here is from genome assembly GCF_061612785.1 of Hesperophylax consimilis. NCBI lineage: Eukaryota > Metazoa > Arthropoda > Insecta > Trichoptera > Limnephilidae > Hesperophylax > Hesperophylax consimilis. The sequence continues at coordinate 5,204,237 of NC_142840.1, read as the reverse complement.
AACAGACATCGTCCAAATTACTAAATAATAACAAAAATACAGTAAAATTAAAAATACAGGAGTAGACAAAGTTACATGAAAGCAAAGACATAAGGCAGTTATAATATAAGAAAATAAAGTGACAAGTCGAATCAAGTCAACAATACGCTGTGGGTCAGGACCACGGGACACTTATAATATTCCGTCACTTGTTTAGCGACTGGCAAAAATCATTCAGACTTATCCCAAAAAAGTAAAGGTTTTGACTTGAGTTGACCAGTCTACACATTCTGGACAGTGGTTTATAATATCCATAATTTGTCGAATGATGGTTAAGGAAGATCAGTTCATTATTTCTGAGTCTGTGCGAAGGGATATTGAAGGGAATGAGTTGAAATAGAGTAGGTGAATCAATAATACCATTTATAATTTTGAAGAAGACAATTAAGCTCATTTTTTTCCCGACTGACTTCCAAAGGAGAGATGTTTAGAGTTAGTTCAATTTCATCATATGAGTATTTGCCTTTTTTTAATCCTAGCCTCCTAGCAATCCCTCTTAAGAACCGATGTTGAACAGATTCAATGCGTCGAATGTAGACCGCATAAAAAGGAGACCAGAAAACACAAGCATATTCAAGATGGGGGTGAACCAAGGAGCAGTAAAGAGTTCTAAGGGTATTTACGTTTTTGAAGTCCGAAGCGATTCTAGTGATGAAACCAAGTAGTTTGAGGGATTTATTAACGATTGCAGTTATGTGATCCCGAAAAGAAAGCTTGTTATCAGGAGAGACACCAAGATCTTTAAGAGATGTAACAGTTGCTAAGCAAATATTATTAAGTTTGTATTCGAAGACAATCAGTTTTTTTTTTTATCTATAGAAGGACATGATTTTGCAATTATCGACATTTAGTTTCAAACAATTAATTTTACACCAATCATAGAAAGAGTCGATATCCGATTGGAAAAGAAGGCAGTCATCGTAATTTTTTATTATTGTTTTAATCTTATTGTTCTCCGCAAAAAGCCAAAAGCGTGTATGAAAAGTAACAGTTAGTTCCAGCTGCTTTTCAAAAATATCTTATACAATTTTTTTCAAAAATATTATGAGAAAGGCATGAAAATATACAGTTTATTTATTTTCATAAGCATTATTTAAAATGTCGATTAATTTAACATTTTATTCAATAAACACCTACGTACAACATATGTGTGAACATTGATTTTTGGTGATATTATTAGAAAAGTGGACTTTCAAATGTTTAGTCTGGAAGGATATTTAGTTTTTTATGGCAGTCAATGCGGTTAAAGCTATTTCACCCAAATATGAAGATTCAAATGATAGTATCTTCATCGGGAATTTTTTGAATAAACAGCGGATACACTTTTTCAGTTAGGTACGATGCTGAACTCAGGATTCTTGCGTATATAAAAACTCCGAAGGCTGACATCAGGCATCAAGTCTTTTAGCTTTTCCTTTTCTTTAAATTTAGCCGTACTCTGTTACGATTACAAACAGTAGCGTTTCTTGGTCTTCATTTTTTTAAATTAATTTATTTTTGTACAATTTTCAACTTAGTAATGTTGGCCTCATTGGGAGGCTTACCCGTGCTGAGGTCTCCGTTTTATAATTCAAAAAAATATTCATAATACATTTAAAAAATGTGTGTATAATGTTGGTGAAGAAAAAAAACATAAGATTAAGATAAATTTAAACTAAAAACATAGATTTCAAATTATAGTAAAATAAAATAAAATTAAATAAAGTAAAAGATCGGTATATTTATATTATACGTTGTGTGTTTGTGAGTGATGTGTATTTTATATTGGTTTTGTGTGTTACATGAAGGTTTTATTTTATGAAATTTTTTTAATATTGTCTTTTTTTTTCTTTAATCCATTTTGTAATATTGTGTCGATAATTTATTTTTGTTTTTCTTATCGAGAGTTCAACATTAAAGCTATTTTATAATGGAAAGTCGACTTTTTATGAGCAGCTTTTCTTCTTCCTCTTATATACGGAGTTACGTTATTTAAAAAAATGCAGGTCTAGAAAACCGTTTTTGAATGAATTACCATAATTATTTGGGTATGAACTTTAAAAATAATTGTAAAAAAACATCAATAAGTGCCAACTACAAAAGAGTCCTGAAATAAATTGTCAATATTGACTAATCAATTTGTGAGTTGAAAATATATGAAACAAGTGGGATTGAACAATATAATTTTAAATTCGAAAATACCATTTTTGTTGTTTGTTTTTGGGGTGTTATGCCGTGTTGCGCTAACTCCTTCTTTAGCCGACGTTTCGGACAGCGTTGCAGTGTCCATCATCAGGGCAGATCCGGTAGATCCGAAGATGTGTTTCGGATCTACCGGAGTTAGCGCAACACGGCATAACACCCCAAAAACAAACAACAAAAATGCTTTTGGCCGTGAGAATCTAAAAACTTACTCGAAAATACCAGTTTAGGTAGGTGATTTCTAGAAAATTTTTAAGTGCTGTCCTTTACCAAATAATTGTTTATGTAGGAGAAGTAAATGAAAAATGACTATAATAGTTGACCGGTCAGTGGTTGAGTGGGCATAGCGCTTGGGTCTCACCCGAGCGTCGCGTGTTCGATTCCTCGGCTGGCTAAGTCCTCCATCACAACAGAAGCAACATTTTCGGCTTTCTGTGGTGGTAGTAGGAGATTTTCAAACATTGTTGGGTTATTCGTAACCCGGGAATGTTTGTCTTTCTTTATAAAAAAAAAAAAAAAATAGTTAACAATAAAGCAAATATTATGATGCGCGTGATATTAATTTAAAGATAAATAAATCTGTGTAAGAAACTTGGTTCGGAGCGCACAGATAAAGAGCAGCTGTCACTAGAACGCAATTGGTTATCATTGATCGCAATGCATTAATGTTGGTAAAATTTCGTTTCTTGGTCAAACAACATCATCGCGGCGCACACAAATAACGTAATATCTGCCTGTACCTACTAGCACCGTTCACAAGAGACTTTATGGTGTTTGAAATATACCGTAGGTATTTTTAGCTTTCTTGTGCGTTCTGGAATCCGCGCCGGGCCGGATTCTCACTGGTGGATTTTTTACTATGGAGTAGTGGCGCGCCATTAAATTGTAATAATATTATAAATATATTGTTCGCCGTAGTTATTCTTTGGGGACCACTGCACACCCACACATTATGTAAAACCGTCACTGATCACAAATTAATGGATTAATTCCCCGTTGGTTTCCGAAACGACATTTAATAATTACTTGTCAGTGAAAGAATTTTAGTAAAATTCGATTAGAAGGTACGAAATCATGTTCGATTTTTTGGCGACCCCATTATTATGATTACAAAACCCATTTGGTATCGCTACTCCGAGTGTTGTGTACCACTGAGCTAGCTGAAACAACATTTTCTATAAAAAACAGTAAAATATTGTTAAATGATTGGTTTTCGTAGATTTATGAGGCCACATACAATAACTACGAAATTTATGTTCTACACCTGGAGTCAATTTATTGTACGTATAAGAATTTAACCGTATAATATTTTATTATCCCAGTCGCTTTTTCACTAGATGTGTTAAATTTAACTTTTTACACAAACATTGTACCTGTTAGTTGTAACTAAGGGGTAAAAAAATAATTAAATTAATTAATGCAATAACAAATTATAAATAAAATTAGTAAATTTTGTGAATATAAAATACAGTAATTTGGAAGGTTTATAATAATACATATTATGTGGTGTTTCGTTCCGACGTTTATCATTTTTCTGGCTACGCCACATTACCAGCTATGTTCTGCTCCCGCTAATGGTAGAGCAGGAATTCAAACACCACGCTTGATTTTTATCTCCTAGCGTAAAATGGTTCCATGATAACTCAACACATGATAACTCAATTCAACACACTTTTGAAAAGTGATATAAAATCATTACAAACGATGAAAAAAAAAATAACCTAACCTAACATAACCTACCCTAACCTACTTAACCCAGTTAATAAAGTTTTTGTTTCATCACTTTCCATGGCTCGACTCGAGATCGAAGAGTTATTTACCGGAGAGAAAACAGCCGTTAAATATAATTATTCGGACCACATGATCATCGAACGTCCTTCCCAAGTGCGGGCCCCGCTGGACATCAATAATGCAAAAGAATCACCAAACCTGGTAAATCTTGCGATTACTTTGTGTGTTGGTTAGAGCAGCGCAATTTCCTTACAATATCGAATAACAAGTCTCCTTAGAACAGAGATAGGATGGAACGCCTTTCTCTGCCCCAATTACGGTGACGCAATCTACAGCGTCATTGCATTTCTTTGCATAAAAATAATACCATAAAACGTATTGTATGAACCCAAATGTGGGCATTACAAAGGTGGTCGACTGCCCGGCGGGTAAGACGATAGGCTTTGAGCCTGATACCTACGAATGGTAATCGACTTACACTTTTCAACAGAAGTTATCATAAGTTAAATGTTTTGTAATTCCTAGAGGATTTATTTATTTAACACTTTCATCTGTGATCTTGGATGATCCTGTGATGATGAATTAACTACTTTATATATCCACCGCAAAAAACACACCACAATCTGAAAATTTAGACTACACAACTTGTGATCAAATTCAAGATTGCAAGGTATAAAAACTTCACTCCGCCTAACATAAATAATAATTAAAACACACATGTTATGTTAGCCCACCGGTTGCCGCTTACTTCCACAAATAATTCCACATACGGAGATCTTACAGTGGTTACATTGTTGTGATTCTTACACTGCTAATAATTCAGTGAATAAAACTAAACAACGCAACTGCAAGGACAAAAACCTCAAACCCAATGAACATCTCAAAATTAAATACATCTTTGGGCAAGAAAATACGAAGTTTCCGTGCTAAAAAACCATATAATGATTTTTTTTTGTGTAAATCAACATACATGAAGATGAATAAATCGTGATGTACACCATTACAACAACCTACAGTCCCCCTAGGAACAGAAATATCTAGTGAGGAGGACTGCAAATAAACAACTTTACATTGAATTTTAAAATAGTTTGTAATAATAAAAAAAAAATGTACAAAACCTTTTTTTACGTTGACAGCCTCAGACCGTCAGCCTGTTAATTTATTAATTTAGATGTATATAAAATCTAGTACATGTAGTAATTTTATTTATTTGTTTTCAAGTTTTAATAAAATATATGCCACTAACGAATTGGATTTTTCTAGATTTTAAAGGTTTTTTTTGTAATTATTTGTGAGTTAATGTATATTTGACGTATTTTTTTAATAATTATCTTTAATTCACAAATAATTTAAAATTTATTGTGAGTAAAAAAAAACATTAAAAAAGATATTTTGGGCTTAAATTTAAATTAATAACGACAGATTTACTATGGAACACAAAATTTGTCAAAATAAAATATTAATCACGGTTTACTTAGATCCTTTTATCATTAAAATTTAATTCTATAATACACTTACATAGCAAGTTGGGCAACCTTATTTTTTTAAATTAGGTAGTAGGTACCTACTATTAACCCACAAAAATGCCAAAGTTGTCTAAAGTCATGAATAAATATACTTGATTTTTAAATAAAAAAATTGTTTTAAATCCAAAAATTTTTGTTTTGTTTGAAAAAAATTTCAAAGTCGTTCCTCTTAACTAAAGGAAAAAACTTTAAATATTCTATGTCACAAAAAATTGTCATATATTCTTTGGTTACACTTGCCACCAGGCTCGATGTTCGAATCTTCTAAGGCATACGGGAACAACGTATTTAATACTCCCGAGATTACGCTGGCGTAAGCGTAGACATCTAAGCCTCTCAACGGTATAATATATGCATTATATTACTTTACATTGGTTTGTTACAGAATGCTGGAAACGTTATCTTCATAGTGCTTCTCTGTATGTTAGACTTGGAAGATAAGCTCATTGAATACGTATGTTTTGAATGTGGTCCATTTCAATTCTTCTGATGTAAACCATATTACAAAAATTAACAATTAAATACATAGTCATTCATAATACAGAAATTATGATTAGCCGAAGAGATAGGAATTCAAAACAAGAAGTTTAAATGTTGGTTTTAAATTATAAAATTTTAGTATAGTTTTAAGTTATAAATAATTAACTGTTCACATTTCCGTTGTCTATGTAGATATGCGTAAGAAATTATTCACATTCTGTCAAAACATGACAGATCTAAATTTGTGTCGCCTGAAATAAACATAAAAATAAAAGATATCTCCCGAGTATAAATAAATGCCGCTGATAAATATAATAAGCAGCAATTGTGGATTAAAGTACTAGTACATATTGAAGTAAAGGCGGGTTGGGTATAAGCCGACATAGCTCAGTGGTCCAAAGCACCTGACCGGACATCAGAAGGTGCGGGTTCAATTACCGTCGGCGGCATTTATTTTTACTCAGGAGATATTTTCAATTTGTATGGATGTTTCAGGCGATTAATTATGGCTTTTAATAATTTGTTATCCCTTGTGCTACGCATAAAAAACTTTCTCTTATAAAAATTAGTTTATCGTTAAAAAATAATAAGGTATATTACCGATCGTTTTTCTCATTATTTTTTCACGTGCAATGATTCTGATTGTAAAATAATGTTATAATCTTACGGGTCTGCGCTAGTAACATATATTTTAGTGGGTAAGTTCTTCAAAAAGTGAATGTGTTCAAAGGATATTTTGTACGTACCTCGTACTCTTGGTAACCTTTGATACAATTTTATATAAAATCATTTCAAGTAGATTTATGTGGCACTGTGGTTAATTATTTACAAGTATGACGTGAATTTTAAAAATACGAAAAATCACCGAATTAAACGTTCTGAAACGTGGACGAGTTAAAGTTATTACATTGTTCACCACATTATGGAAATCTACGGAGAATAATAAATAACAAATAAGCAACACAAAAAGTGCCTCGTGGGCGTGTTTCTTTATAAAACTATTTGCCCGATCGAGGCTTAAATTTCGAATACAAAACTGCGTTTACGAAATTCAAATGGGATGGCGATGTCAGGCTAGTGGAAGTGAGACGGGGCGCTGTGATATCGGGCTAAATAGAACATCTGTTTCATTTCAAATGCGTGTGAAATATGTCATAGTGTTATTCTTTGTTCTATGAAAATCTACAATAGGTAAAAATTAATGGCTATAGGCTCATGAAAAGAAAATCGTATTGTTTAAACTAGTTCCCATTTAATTTCAGCATCGCTAAGTCATGAAATTATGTAACTTAATTTGATTAATTTATGTTCTTTGGATATTATGTAAACATGAAAGTTTGCGTGCCCAGCATGATGCGTTAAAAATTAAATCAAACCAACCCATGATAAATAAAGCGGCAAGGGCATCAATCATTTCGCGATAACCAATTTATAAGGCGACCTTTACCGTGTTGATTTTGGCTGTACGAATTTTCCGAATCCGTCCGTAAATTAAGACGTCTTCTGTGTTGACAAAGTGTAACAAAGGGATTTGACGAAAATATTGATTAAAGAGATGACATGTCACATACACCCACGGGAGGGTGAAGTGGGTGACTAGGGTAAGGGGGTGACGTCACCCCACACGCTGTCAAAACTTCACCCCAGAAGCAACAAGTCGCCAAGCATCCGTCTGTAAACGAGAATAGTGTATGAAGCTTCTACGTACTTGAGTAACAGTCGCGAGTGTGAATGTTTACACTTTACTCCTGTTTCTATTTGAATAACATCAAGCTCCCTTGTCTTAAAAATTCATGCAACTATTCAGCAGACTTTTCGGTTGCATTGTTAAGCACTGAAATAAGCTGACTTAGAATATCGACATGTAAATTAATGAAACTGTTTGAGGCTAGTTATTATCAGTAATGTGTTCCCAGATTCAAATGGATGAAATGGGTCACCCGCATCCCACGCGGATTATGGAAATAGAACGGATTAACAGCTCTGTGGCCAGGGTTAGAAATGTTTGTATCGGTTTAATTGGTAAAAGGGAATGTAATTGAAATTAAAATTAATCTTTTCCTAAAAATTAATCACGGAATTTTTTTGTAGATAAAGAATCAAAGTATTCTTAAGAGAATGAAAATGCTGAAAACAGCTTAGCGCGCAATCAACGTTATTGACTGAGCGGAGGATTGATTTTATTAATTAATTCAAAATCCTAAAGGAGCAGCAGTGGTGGCCGATATTCCGTTAATGCGGGAGATGTAACGTTCGTCCAAATTGGGCAGAAATGCTTTAGTAAAGGTCGGCGGGCTCGGGGTCCGGTTCCTCGCCGCCATGGCCACCCCATGGCAGGGGCGCGGGAGGGGGAGCGGGGGCCATCATGCTTCACTGATTAATACTCTGCTGAGTAATGTAATCCTTCCCCGCCGGGGGGCACCCCACCCCTGCCGCGCCCCTCGAGGGGACTTCAATCCGTTCTCCTAATCTCCAGAACGGGGTGGGAATCGGAATAACGAAAAATTTCTGTGCAAAATAATGATGAATAAAAAAGATTGTTATTTCTTCTCGATAAATCATACGATTCTTCAAAGGAAAAGGATGAAACAAAATTAGAATTCGGTATCGTTAAAACGAGTCTTAGTCGTTTTAAAGAATTGCTTCGCTGAATGCGAAATAGTATTGATTTAAGGACGAATCACTTGAATCGTTAAAATGTGGCAGAATTTTATATTGATTGAATATGAACTTAAAAATACATATTTTTTAGGATTTAAAATTTTGATTTCAACACAATATATTTATTTTGACTTTTATAGAATTAAGTGATAGTCGATTCCAATTCAGTCAATATGTCAACATAGCTTTAATAATGAGCTTCGTCAATTTATTTACAATTATTCAATTTTAAGTATAAAATAACTATGCTTAAAACCATACGTAAAAATAACTAAATTTTGATTCGATAAAAATATTATGAAAAATATGCTGAAATGTCTTGAACACTCGTAGACGCCATGATCACGACATCTTTTTCTTCCCATAAGTCCAATCTGTGAGCTTTAGATACAAAGGCATCTCAGCGCTACGAATAAAGTCCGATGGGAATATGGCATAATGTAGTCCATTGAGATGTTTCCGCATTGCAAAGATAACCCTTGGGAGCCATCAAAATATAATATTAAATGGTTAATTTATTAGAACATTGCTGGTTATAACACTAAAACAGAAGAGCCAGGTCTGCCGACCCCGAGGGGCGACAAAACATTCCCTTCACGGGACCCTATCTGCCTTAACGCGGATTGATGGCGGCCATTACGAGGCCCATTATTGTCATATCGTTTAGATGTGTCATTTATTGTTATTATACCCAGAAGATTTGTTTTCCCATATCACTTTCCCAACTGGCAACTGGTAACTGGCAACTGACGACTCCATCTTTGGTGCTAATAAATCTGCGGATAAAATGAGAGGCCATTAACTAAAAACTCCCCCTGTCCACAAGTCCAGGTTACAAAGGGATGGAACAGGGTTCGAAATTAAATCTGTTCTGTTCTCTGGCCCTACGATCTACGGTGCTACTTTGCTACTACAGTGGCTTGCTGAAATCTGATATGAAAGGTGGAACACTGTGTTTCCCCCTCGGAGAAGTTGCAGAGCAGCTGGCTTAGGAACTTGTCCGAAGGAAGGGCGGCTCACCGTTCCGCATGCAAATCGCTGGATTATTATTTGTCTTTAACGGGCACGCCTCTCCCACCCACCTGCTTCCACCCATCCTCAGCAGGCACCCACCCCCCACCGCGGCCGCCCTGGCGTGCCCGAGGGTAAAATCTCGATTCGCACGGAAGTGAAACATGGTTGAATCTCATTTAAAATTGTTATTGTCCCGTCTCAAGTAACTCCACTGATCAAAAGGACTCAATATTATTTTTGTTCTATCAAAGGCTTAATCTTGAGCTTGACAGTTTTCAAAAATGATCATAAAACTTGAAGGTAACTATTTCATCTTTTTACTTTAAAATTGCCAATATCTACACAATACATTAAAAATCTTTCTTTTGTTTTTGCGAAATTAATTTATTTTAGAGTATAATAACATTATTTTCGTTTAAAAGAAAACATACGTGGTATTTTATCATTCATCAGCTTTTTGTGCACGGAGAAAAATGAGTATTGCTGGGTATTAAAAATCTCTTAAAATTATTTGTAATCCGATTAAAAACGGAATTGCAGGCCGTTTCCTGTTAAACTTTTAGTGCGTACCTAATATATCGGAACACATGTTCATGCGCGCGTAATTGCCTTGATAATATTTAATGAAAAAATGCAAAAATATTATGATTTTTATGAACACTTGTTCCGACGTCGCGATAACACAATCGTATTTTACTGAAAGTTTATTAGAATACCTGTCAATTCATTCGTTAAAAGTCTGCAATCGCGTTTTTTTGATTACCAATGATTTAAAAGATTCCTAATAAATTAACCGTACTAATTTTTCCCCGTGTAGTAACTTTTTGAAATGATTCGTGAATTACTGAATTGATAAACGTCCTTTCTAACTTAAAATGTATTTTTAAATCAACAAACACTCTACAAAGGAGAGATCAGGCTTGGTTGTTCTTACTGTTAGCTTAACCTTTCTCTTCTCATTTCCTTTACGTTCTCCCTAGGTCGTCATTTGATTGGGAGTGACAGGACACCACAAGTTCTGTGCAATTTGTATTGTATTGTCACATTAAAAACAATCAGTTAATAAAACGGTATTTTTATACGTACACAAATGATGTAAAATAAATGTTAATTTCATTTGAGTGCTTACTATTATTTCCATTTTAAAACTATTGTCACTAAACATATTTCTTTCTAATTCTATTAAGATCGTGTTGATAGCACGTAAGCAAAGTATGTAGGTTACCTACACTTACTTAATCAAATATATAACTAATATCTCATATTTGCTGAATAGGTAATCCACTAAAAACATAAAATTAGCAATTATGTCATCAGTAAATACATTATCGGATTACGAATAATTTGAAGAGATTCTTAATAAATTATATTATCAGTAAGTTTCTCCGTGTAAATGCGCAATCATTCTACTTAAAAAAAATGAAAACTATTTTATAAGGTTCAGTGGAAGATGTTTACATAGTTGAGTACATAGTTTGATACCTAGTTATTACCAAAATACGTTTTTTTTATTTTATTTACAATCGACAATTAAGTATCATGATGGAGCACTTTGGCATCATTATAAATATCTGGTCTTGTTTCATTACCTTAAGTTCATTTGACACATCAAAGTTTCATAGTGCCATTTTTTCATCAAGTTGAAATTTCTAGACAAGTTGAATGATGGCAGATTCACCGTTTGTGGGTTTAACTGCTTTATACAATAAGATTGTATTATTATAACTCTGAGGTTAGGATTAATGACACGGATATAACTTATTACTTTTGGTTTCAAGCGGTCAAAAAAATATTTCTGTAGTATTTATTTTGCTAGAGCTGAAGAATGTTCTCGAGTAACTTCACAAACTGAAAGTTCTTGCGCTTCTTCTTGAATTGAAGCTTTAAACTTGCACGGAAAATATTTCATCTTGTTGTGTATATCTTTAGAATGGTGGAGATTAACTTTGGGAGGTTTTAGTCAAATGGAACTGGCAGCCTTATTGTGGCGTGAACCCACTAGCCTGAAACAATGGCATTTTATTATCTTAATGCATTAAAAATAAGGCAACACTTAAAAACAAATATTTTTTTTTACATTTCTTTCAATCTTATTACATTACGAAAATAGCTCAATCGAACGCCTTCGAATAAAATAAAATAACTATCATCAAATTAATGAGATATTGCAGGGCGTTGGTAAGTTTCGCAGCTGAACATATGGGTGGATTGATGCCTGATTGTACGCTGGAGTACAGGAGCCAGGATGCGGTTAATGACCTCGGATGACTCGATAGCGACTGCAGTGTACTTCCGAGTATTACTAACAAACTGCAATGGACTCGACCTGTCCGGAACCACGTTTGCCAAGATAACAATACTACGCAAATAAATATTACAATATATTATCTCTTGTTATAAGTACAAAACAAATCAATATTATATTATTTCATGTTACAGGTAAAAAATAAAAATAGAATATAATGCATTATTTCGTTTTATAGGTACAAAACAAATACATATAATATATTTTTTATTTGTATAGACACACTAAAAATAAATATTTCGCATATGCGCAATCAATCAAATATTATATATCACGTTTTATTTTATGTTATAGGTTCAATACACGTAAATATTATATATCATGTATTATTTCATATTATTGGTTCAACACAAATCAATATTATATGTCATGTATTATTCGTGTTGTGGGTTCAAACAAATAAATATTATATCTCAATTGTTATTTTATGTTATAGATTCAATACAAATAAATATATGTTATGTATTATTTTATGTTATGGGTTCAATACAAATAAATGTTATATGTCATGTATTATATAATGTTGTAGATTTAATGCAAATAATTATTTCATGTTTTAGGTAAAATAAAAATATTTATTATGTGTGTAATGTATTATTTCATGTTTTATGTTCAATACAAATATGTATTACATATTATAATTTGACAATATATCAATAAATATAGTATATTATATAACCCAAAAACGAGTTGTTTAGCGGTCTGTCCTCTCAAGGTGTACTGGACGGGAGTCCGCACAAGACTGTAGATTTAGGCGCCGGGTCCAAACCGTGTCTTCAACCGATGAGAATGCTCCTTTACGGCCGATGATGATGATAGTAGTAATATTGGTGATGAAATCTGCCTCCCGCACCCAGGCTTGGTGAATGTTGGGAACTGGGTGTGCTGTCGTCTCTGCTCGCTTCTGGTGTTGGCGGTTTTCCAGAGGAGGGCCGGCTGGTCTTGAAGAGGTAACACCAGAAGATCTTGGAGCAGAAGACTTGGCGTGGTGAGGCAGATGTTGGGCAGGAGTCACTTGTAGATAAATAAAACGCTTGGTTTCGGTGGTAAAGATGAACTGATTTATTTTTTATTATGTGGCTGCTTATATTTAATTAGCCTGACTCGCGCCCGACATTGGGCTAGGAGCCCAAAAGTGGTGGGGGGTTATACCCGCGCCAACAATGAGTTTATAGCCTCCGACAAAATGTTGCATATTCATTTTGTCGGCAGTACTGGTGATAGTGGTCGCTTAAATTTGCGAGTTAGAAAAGATTTTGAACGCTTACATGAATGACAATTACATAGTTTAAATGCATAGTAGTTATAGGAATGTGTATCTTGACAACTAGATTTTTTGTTTGTCAAGATACGACAAAAAATAAGAAATGTTTGTAAATAAATGTGTAAAAATGATCTCAAAGCGATCAAATTTGTAAAACATGTTAAGTTAGTATTTTTCCGAGGTCCCCCGTAACATAGCGCTCAGAAAGAGATAAGATTCACTATGCTACGAGGTTCCTGGATTTTTGTACACGCAAAAAAGGTAAAAATATTGTTCAAAAAATGGTTATACATATGGGTGAAAAACAGCTTTTTTAATATCTCCTCAGCGGTAGTATATCGAAAATAGTGTTTATTTGACTACCGCCGAGGGGATGAACAAGTAAAATACATACATTTGTAACATTTAAAAATTGATTTTTCCTAGTAAATTTTACATAGAAAAAATGCTGGACATCGATCCGCGTGGCAGGTATGCGGGCGGTACGGTATCGATGCCATTCGGAGTCAAAGTTTTCAAGCCGCTTGGGCCGAAAATTGGACAAAATGGCCAGTGGCGGGGAGTGGTGATTTTGCCAGTGGCGTGGGGTAGGCACATTTTATAAAAGTAAAACAATTTTTATGAAATTAAATAATGTGGTCAACTACGTCCGTTACACTCCCCCCGTTTAGCTATGCTAAACTAAAAAATAGGACGTTTGTTGGTACGGCGCAGTCCGCGGCGGCCAGTCCCTCTGGGATGGTGCTGGGCTGGTGGTACTGTTGAGGCTGCATCGGTAGGTGGGGCCGGCAAGATTACAGCGAGCTTCACAGCGGGGCGGACGTAAATTCCGGTGCTCGTCTGGATCCTGGCGGTCCTCACTTGGCCGTCTGCAGCAGGGGTGGCATCAAGGACTCGACCGCGTGGCCAGCTGTTGCGGGGCATAGCGGGGTCCATGATGATCACGAGGTCATCCTTCTTGATGGGGATGACTGGCTGTTGCCATTTTTGGCGAGCAGCCAGGGTGGGGAGATATTCGCGGAGCCACCGTCTCCAGGACATATCAGCGAGTTGTTGGCTGATACGCCACTGGCGACGGAGGCATACCTCCTCATCCTGCCTGTCGTATAGTGACAGATGAGGTCGGTTTCCGGCTCTTCCCAGTAAAAAGTGGTTGGGGGTGAGGGGCTCTTCGTCCCTGGGATCCACCGAGACGTGTGTGAGGGGGCGGTTGTTTACAGTCCACTCGGCCTCGGCAAACGCTGTCCTCAAGGTCTCTTCGCGTGGAGCTCGTTCCAGCAAGATGGCCTTCAGGGCGGTTTTTACAGAACGCACCAGGCGCTCCCAAGCTCCCCCCATATGAGGAGACATTGGAGGGATGAAGTTCCATTCGATCCCCTTTGTTGACAAATGATCCCTCATCCGGGTATCATTTTTGAATGATTCGATGGCATCCTTCAGCTCGTTGTCGGCACCATGGAAGTTCGTACCATTGTCTGAGAACAGAGCTTTTGGTTGGCCTCGGCGCGCCGTCATGCGTTGTAAAGCCATGATGGCGGAGTCCGTGGTCAGTGAAGTTGTCAGCTCAAGGTGAATGGCACGAGTAGATAGGCATGTGAAGATTGCACCATATCTTTTCTCCCAATGTCTGCATACGGTGACTTCCATCGGCCCAAAGTAATCTAGTCCACAGTTTGTGAATGGAGGAACATGGTGGGCTAACCTTGATGGCGGCAAGGGCCCCATCAGTGGGGGGGCTGGCTTGCTCCTGCGCATCTTGCAGGTGGGGCAGTTGTGGGCGATCATCCGAATATTTGTTCGCAGTCGCAGCACAAGGTAGCTGCCTCGCACCTCAGCCATCGTTCTCTCCGTACTTGGGTGATTGGCTTCCTGGTGATGATGTCTCACCAGAAGTCTTGTATAGGCGTGATCACCATCTAATATGATCGGTGTCCGCACTGCTTGAGGCACTTTACTGAGGGCTTGTAATCTGGAATTCATCCTCAGTAGGCCATCAGGTCCAAGGAAGGGGCTCAAGGCTTTGAGCCGGCTGTCACTTGGTAGTGGATCTCCTTTCTGGAGCGCATTTATGTCATGATAAAATGTCTCTTCTTGACATATTCTTGCCCATCGGGCCTCTACTTCTTTGATTTCATCGCTTCTTAAATATTTATCAGGTTGTTCGTGATGTTTTCCACGACACCTTTTAATAAAACGGTGTATCCAGCAGGTAGTTAGAATAAGTCGACGCCATGAAGAGAATCTGTTGATTTCGGGCAGTGTCTCTGCCACAGTTGTTGTGATGCCAACGTATTGAGGCCTCACTTCTAGGGTGCCATCATCAGGATGAGGCAGTTTGCACCGTTCGCGCGGCCATTCTGCCTCGTCTGAGGTCAGGAAGGCTGGTCCACTGAACCATCGTCCAAAGTGCGAGAGGTCAGGAGTGTTGACGTCTCGGGTGCCGATGTCTGCCGGGTTCAGTTTGGTAGGGACCCATCTCCAATCTGCAATGCGGGTGAGCTCGTCGATCTCGCCGAGTCTGTTGGCCACAAAGGCGGAGTATGTGCGTGGATCTGTGCGCAGCCAGCACAACACTGTTGTCGAGTCTGTCCAGAACACTGTTCGCGCAATGTTGCTGCGACATTCTTTCTTCAGGGTTGCTGCCAGTCTGGCCGCCATGAGCGCGGATTGTAGCTCAAGGCGGGGTATTGATAGAGGTTTCAGAGGAGCCACTTTGCACTTGCTGGCCAAAAAGGTGGCTGTGGTGTTCCCATCAATCTCCTCGGTATGGTAGGCGACCGCACAGCATGCCTGCTCTGAGGCATCACAGAAGAGGTGGAGGGTGACGAAGCTCTCTTTGTTTTGTAAGCAGCGCCGAGGTATGGCAACTTTGCAGTCTTGCAGAAGTCCCAGCCAGTCGATCCACCTTTCGTTGTGTTCAGGTGTGATGATGTCGTCCCATCCGATGTTGGATCGCCAGACAGCTTGTAGTAGTATCTTCGATCGGACTGTGAGGCAAGCGACAAAGCCCACAGGGTCGAAGATTTTCATAACAATGCTGAGCAGCTGGCGTTTGGTAGGCCTGCTGATCAGTTCAGGATCGGCAGCATCGCGAAATGCATATAAAAATCGATCTGTGACAGGATCCCACAGAAGTCCGAGGATTCTCTCGGTATCTGCTTCTCCGCTGTTTATGGTGATGGCTGACCTGGCTCGGTCTATAAGCGGGATAGTAGCCATCACTGAAGTGTCGTTAGAGGCCCAGTTTGTTAGGTGGAATCCTCCAGTTGACAGCACTTTGGCAACAGTAGTGATGAGTGCTGTCGCTTCAGTTTTAGTATCGACCGCATCCAAATAGTCATCCATATAAAACTTTGTTTGGATGGCGGCTGCGGCAGCAGGGAATAGTGCAGAATTCTCCTGGGCCACTTTGTTTCGCACGTACTGGGCGCTGTTTGGTGAACAGGTAGCGCCAAACATCATTGATGACATCATGTAAGTACGTGGTTCTTGTTGAGGTGTTGGTCTCCATAAAAACAATTGTGACTGTTGATCTTCACTTTTGATTTTCACTTGTAAAAACATCTCCTTGATGTCGGCGGCGAGAGCTATTTTTCCCTCTCGAAACCGGAGTATATTTCCTAACAATGAAGTCAGCTGGTCAGGCCCAGTCAGCAACTGATCATTGAGGGAGGTCCCTCGGCAGCGGCTGGCAGCATCAAACACCACACGGATCTTGTTTGGTTTGTTTTGGTTCACTACGGCAAAATGCGGTAGGTACCATTTGCGGGCAGAGGGTTTTTCTACCTCTCGATCCGTAAGTTCACGTGCGTGGCCTTGTGTTATAAGTCCGTTGATTTTAGCTGCATAGGCGGTTGCCAAGTCCTTTTCCTTCGATAATTTTCTCTCCAGAGACCACAGTCGTTTTAATGCACATTGCCGATTGTCAGGCAGTGTGATATTATTCTCCTTCCATAAAAGGCCGGTTTCCCATCGGCCAGATGTCAGTTGATGGGTTGTATCTTCCATCAGCTGATTTGCACGTACTATGTGCGCAGTTACACGAGAGGCGGACGTGATCCCCAATGAGTCAATCGCAAAATTGTGTTTGATGAGATCACTCATGAGGTCGTCTTTGTGGCTCTCCTCGCGCAGGGCCAGTGTTGTAGCCTCAGCTTCGTGTTCAAGGGCCCCTCCGCCATGGGTGATCCACCCCAACGCCGTCCGTGACAATATTTGCGTAGAGTCACGAACCTCGCGCACTTCCCTCGAGACAATAAGGTGTACATTGTCTTGCCCGATGAGAAGTGTGGGGGTGATGTAGCGGCCGTGGACCCTCTGTTCAGGAAGGCTGAGCTGCTGGACGGTGTTGGCCTTGATGACGTACTCATCAGAGATTCCGGCGCCGCGTAGAGTAATTGGCACGCGGCGGGACGTCAAGTCTGTTGAGCGTTTTTTGCTCCGTGTAGTCGTAGCTCACGGGTAGGTCCGGTTGTGCCGATTTTCTGTGCTGTGGTGGCATCAATAAGGGTGACAGTTGAGCCCTCGTCCAGAAGCGCAAAGGTTTTAATCTGTCGCTTAGGGCCCGACAATATGACCCCCACCACTTTTAACACGGCACTTTCGGTGTGGCGTCACATATTGTGAACGTTTGCCACTGTATTGTTATTTTCACGATAGTTCGGGTTGTGAAGAAGTCGGTGGTGGGGGTATCTGCACTCCCCCACTCCGCACCAGTCACTAACTTTGCAGAATTTGGTAAAATGTTTGCCATTGAGGCATACTCGGCACAATCCGGCACTTTTAACTGTCACAAAACGGGTTTTTATGTCTTTCGCGGCGAAAGTACGACATTCGCTAAGTTGGTGGCCATTTTCACCGCACTGAACACACCCGGCGCGGTTGTCGAACTCGCGAACTTCATCGTAACTGTTTTGCACTTTTTCCCCGCTTCGATTATTTTCTCGATTATTACCAGACAAAATTTGGGGCATTCGATTATTACCAGACAAATTTTGGGGCTTTCGATTATTTTTCGCGAACTGTTGTTTTTCACTAGAATTGTTGTTGTAAACATTGTTTTCCCGCGATAAAAACCGTTCTGACGCGGCAGACGTGTTTAAACTGTTGTCACAAGTGTCACATTTGTTCGAATTGTTTTTTTGCGAAAACTTTTCTGACGCGGCAGACATATTTATGAAACTTTCACAGGTATCACGTTTTTTAGCACCGTTTTTGCGCGAAAACTGTTCCGTTGTGGCGAGCGTATGTTCACGGCGTGGGCGGGACCTCGCGGGGTCAACCAAACCGGACTTTGGGATGGCGTTCGCGACGGTTTTCAGGAAGGCGGCAAACTGGCAGATGGTAGCGGAGGCCTCGTAGTGCCGCACTTCCATCAGCCACGCCAACCGCAAGGTGGGCGGCATCTTCCCCGCGATGTCACTGAGCAGCGCTGGATTCGTCAGATAGCCATCATTGTTGAGGGAGCGGAGTGATGCCACCAGGTTTTGAACTGTGCCAGAGAAGTCTGCGATGTCCTCCAGAGAGGCCTCAATTGTGAGGTGGGGCAGCTTCTTCACTTTGTCCAGCATCAGAGCAGCGAGTGAAGTAGTCCCTCCAAATCTCTGCTCCAGGACTGCCAGGATCTCCGGAACCTGGGCAGGGTCCATCAGAAGGGGGCCGACGGCTTCTCGGGCTTTCCCCTTGAGGGCCAGCTGTAGGCGGATCAAGTTTTCGCTGGAGGTCATCCGACATGTAGAGGTAGACTGGTTAAACTGTGCCCTCCAGGTGGGCCACTCCAGTGGATCTCCAGAGAATGGAGGCAGGTCCTTGGCCATAGATTGTCTGGCAATAAGGGCCGCCATTCGTGGATCGTCCTCGATTGTGGGACGGGGGCTGTCCTGAGCCCTTGAAGCTCTGATGGCTTCTGTCAGGGCGGAGGCCAGCTGAGCCATGGGACTGCCATCATGCTGAACCCAGGCTCTGGTATGTTGGGCCGTCTCATCCGCCGTAGGTTGGGGCGGGAATCTCGGCATGGAGCTGGTACTGGCTGTGGGCGGGCCATCTGGCCGTGCCGGCACGCCATACTCCTGTTCGCGCAGTGGTACGGGCGGCACATGTCCAGATGGTCCAGAGGGTCCAGGTGGTCCAGGCTGTGTCCATGGCACGTCCCACTGCTCCAGCAGTCCGGCAGGTGATCCTGGCGTCGGCGCTGGGTACCCCGGGTGGGGCAGAGGTACGGGCAGCACAGGGACATGAGGTCCAGGCTGCACCAGTACTGGGCATCCCTGAATGGTCCAGGGTGCTGGTTGCGCAGGGCCTGCTGGCTCTTGCTGCGCTCGTGATGCGTACCTCTGGTCCACCAGAGGTACAGGTCCGGCTGGCACTTCAGGTACGGCTTGCCTCTGTTCTATCAGAGGGGCGGGCGGTACGGGGCCAGAGGGTCCAGGCTGCATCATGTTTGGCCACCCTGCATTGGGCCAGGGTGGCAAGGGCGGGGGACCGGCTGGCCTTGGCTGCGCCGCTGCTGAGTACCTCTGGTCCACCAGAGGCACCGGGCTCGGTTGGCCGGGCTGCACCCATCCAGGGCTGTACCCTTGGAAGCGCCAGGGTCCTCCTTGAGCAGGGTACCCTTCCAGGAGTACGGGTCCAGATCGGGCAGGCGCTGCTGCTGCTGGTTCCTCATACCTCTGGTCCACCAGAGGCACCGGGCTCGATTGGCCGGGCTGCGTCCATGATGGTGGTGACCTCTCCAGGTTAGTATTTTTCCGAGGTCCCCCGTAACATAGCGCTCAGAAAGAGATAAGATTCACTATGCTACGAGGTTCCTGGATTTTTGTACACGCAAAAAAGGTAAAAATATTGTTCAAAAAATGGTTATACATATGGGTGAAAAACAGCTTTTTTAATATCTCCTCAGCGGTAGTATATCGAAAATAGTGTTTATTTGACTACCGCCGAGGGGATGAACAAGTAAAATACATACATTTGTAACATTTAAAAATTGATTTTTCCTAGTAAATTTTACATAGAAAAGATGCTGGACATCGATCCGCGTGGCAGGTATGCGGGCGGTACGGTATCGATGCCATTCGGAGTCAAAGTTTTCAAGCCGCTTGGGCCGAAACTTGTCATTTGTATGAGGTTTTTTATCCAGTTAAGAATTTTTCCTCATAAAACTCATTAATGTAATATAAAATCAGTCAAGTAAATACAACCATCAGATGGTAATAGTAATAAGGCCAAATGAGCCGCAGTACTAGTCAGCTAGAAACATGAAGGGTATTGTTATAAGCCCTAGCTAGTTAGAGGATTACGAAAGAATCCATAAAATCAAAAAAAAAAAAAAAAAGCTTGGGCCGAAAATTGGACAAAATGGCCAGTGGCGGGGAGTGGTGATTTTGCCAGTGGCGTGGGGTAGGCACATTTTATAAAAGTAAAACAATTTTTATGAAATTAAATAATGTGGTCAACTACGTCCGTTACACAAGGAAATGATATATATTTGCATGATGGTGAGTTAATTAGTTTAAAATATATTATATTACTAACAAGCACGTTTTTGTGTTAACCTGTCACAAGTGACATTTGTATAAGAAAACACACGCGTATTGGAATGCAATGTTTTGTCAAAATTTCAAAGCAATCTGTAAAGAACTTTCGTAGATTTAAGATTTTGAACAAACGAACATTTAAATTTTTATTTATAAAGATTTTGTATAAACCTATTAAACAAGACAAGGGTTTTATGCAAAGCACAAAACATACAAAAATATTATAAGCAATAATTATTAGCCTGAAATTTAGCGGTTAAAAATACGCCGACGTAGCACAGTCGTTCCGTGCACCTGACCGGCAATCAGAAGGTGCGTTCCCGTCGGCAATATTTATTTTTTCTCGGAAGATTTTTTCAATTTACATTTGTGTTTGAGTCTAATAATTAACGTTTTTATTTATAAAGATAGATAGATGTAATGATTAGATACAATACGTACACTACACCTAATTATAATTTTTTTTCAGGAACCTGGTGTTGTGCTCCTAATTACATCTAAATATATTCTTATCGTAAATATTTTCTAAATAAAACGTTTTTTTATTTATTTTGTGAAGCTACATTAAGTTAATACTGTACACATAATTTTTACACAACTCCCTCCCGCTCTGATACTAAAATAATAAGCATATCAATGATGACAACAACAGATAAAAGCAACAACAAGTCCATGGCAAACGATTACCGCGTGTTTATTTCATGCCCAGATGGTTTTTTCCACAGAGTTACAATCAATAATTTTAAGCAATAGAAAAATGCGATAAAAATAAAACTAATATTTATAGAATACATGAAATAAAAATGCAAAAACAAAACAAAAAAAGAACACAATGATCAGACAGGTTTACAAAAATACAACACAAGGCTTGGAAATAGGGTAGAAGTAAGTATTTAATGATTCACTAAGTTAACTTTAAACATGTCATTATCACCTAATTATTGGTGTCCCATAGTGTGAAACCGCTTTATCGGGGAATGAGAATTTTATGACCCATAGTTCAAGTCATCCCAAAATACCATAAATAAATAAATAACAAAATTGTTATGAAAAATAATAAATTGTGAAGAAGTGAGAATTGATTACGGAACAATTGGGTTGTTTTAAAACAATAAAAGTGGTTGAAACTAAGTGGTAGTTATTTTTAGTTTTAATATTAAATTAATTTGTCTTTTCATATAAAATTCTTCCAATAAACCCCTTTCAAGAATTATTCTAACAACTTATCACGAAACTTTAGTTTTATTGGATTTTGAAAAGTTTATGAAGACAAAGCCCAGGAAGATAGAAAGGCACGTGTCAAATAAAAAGGTAGAGATGTCAGGATTCAAAAATAGTTCAGTCGAATTCATATTACTCTTTATGTAAATTTAATACTTATGTCACACATTAGAATTCCGAGTCCGTAACGCGTGCCTCGAGTAGCAGGGAAGTTTCCCTCGGCACACTACTCAGACTCAGTAGCTACCCAGTACTCCATGCTCGGTACTATAGCGCCTCTCTTAGTTCTAGTGGTAGATTAAAAGTGAGAATAAACAGAAAGCAGATGGTTAAGAAGCAGTTCCCATCCTTCCAGCTTATTCTAATACTTCCCAAACCAAACTCCAACCACTGTTAGCAACCAAAATTATCCCTACAGCTGTGAGTACTTGGGTTCTTAATGGTTAATTCTACTAGGTCATAGCAAATACTCCATATTCTACTATTCTTGAAACTGTTAAGTAGCAACACATCTGCGCGGGCCAAATTATAATATGGAAATCGTCTTGGTTTTGAAAATCTCAAATTAAAAGCAAAATCTGTTTTTCTAACGAAGCCCATACTACATAAATACTTTCAAATGGTGATTGAGTATAAATAATTTGGAACAGTTTTATAAGTCTAGAATTTCTAGGTCAATCTCAATCCTCACTCATCTTTATACAAACACACGCACATATGTAATACAAACAAATATTTAACACTCGCCCTACTCTAAATTCTAACAAATACCTGTAACTAAATTTCTGTAAATCAACTATACTTTTGGCCAATGAAACTTTGGTTACCTTGAAGAAAAATTTGACAAAAAAAAATTGATAGGTATTGTAAAATAATTAAATGTGTACCTAATTTTATATTTTATTTTCCATAGCTCATTTTATTTACCTACTTATCTCATTGTTTATAAACCACTGTAAACAATATTTAGTTTTGGTTGCTTACTTAAAAAAATATATGTTATTATAATCACTACACTATTGTAGCGCCCTTCGTGGCAGCCGGACGCGTCCTCGCGTCCTCCAACCGCTTTGTGGTTTTTTTAGTATTTTCAAGGAATAAGGCAACATCCCTTTGAAATAATTTTTAAAATCAGTCAATCGACATTTTGAATTAACTTAACAATTAGTAATCAGAGCTATATATTAATGTGATTAGAGTGCAGTGTGTTAAAAATAAATAATCGGGAATTCTGCTAAAAAATATTCGAAATTCGCTGAAGTTGAACTTGCGATGAGGATCGGTAAATGTAGGCACGCCAGATGTTTTCAACGGAATTTTTGGAAACTCTAAAGGCCCTAAAAAGTGTTTCGTAAAGCCCAAGGTAATTTATTATCCCGACCGTCACCTTTTATTGCGGTCACAATGCACCACTAACACAATCACTTGGAACAAGATTTTCCGAAGTCACAGCGGTGCTGCCAAGGTCTGTTATCTATATGAGGATACTGTGTCAGCGCTTAATTAGCAGCAGACACATACCTGGACGAATGGCAAACCTCGCGCTGTCACTGTTGGTGGACGCGGTGCACTTTTTCGCTGCAGCAGCTGTTCCAGTTTCTCCACCACCTAGGATTCTTGCCGCAGAGCCACCTTCTATCTTCGTGTCACCTGTTCCTGCACTTTACTTCATTTTACTAAACTTAAATTCACTTTATTTTTGAAATATTTATATTTTTTTGTAATACCTGCATCAACTGTAAAGTGCCGTTGAGATGATATCTCACAAAAGCGGCGCTATAAAAATTGTCGAATAAATAAATAAATTAATGAAACTATTTTCAATCCGCTAAATTTGATTAAGACGCCGTATTATTTTTTCTCCGTATATTTTAATTCTTCAATAAAAAGGATTTAGATTGAATTGTGTTGGAATTTCGAGCAAAGCCTGGTCGTAAAGCTAGTAAGCTAATAAAAGAAGAAGCATTAAAATGATTAACATCGCCTGGAAGCGAGTTAAAAATACAAATCTCAAGAGGACAGTAGGGGGAATATTGAATCCTTTGTCTCAAAATATACCGCGCTTTTGCGGCTACTATGTTGTTAGTACCTACGTATATTCAAACATTGTTATTAAATCTTTGCAACGAGGGTCATGAATATTAATTAAGTGAAATTTGAATAATAAATATTGTAGAAATCTTACTTGACAATTCAATACAAAATATCTCTTCGATTGGCTGAGAACATTCAAAGACTCCATGTTTACTAATGCCCTAATAGCGGCCCGACCCTAATTTAATTTCCCGCCACTACTCCCGCACTTATAATGAAATCTTTCACGCGGAAAATTCCAGATTGCGCCCCCCTGCCCCCCGCGCCCTCCGGCCATGCGGGGTGTCACTAGGTGGCGGGGGCGGGAGAGAGGGATGGGGAGGGGGCCGCACGCCCCGTGAATAACAAAACAAGCCTTTTGTATTAAAACGTATTCGGCGATAGTCGGCCGGCCAAATTCTAAAGATGGATATCTGCTAGTAAAGCCACAAGGGCGGGTATTTAAAAAGGTTGATTACCCCGCTTTGTGCCCAACTGCCATCTCTTGCGATCAGATTACGGCTGCTGTAGTTTATTCTCTACACGTGATCTGGACAAGCATTTTGTTATGAAAAAAGTTTATAAACCTCTGTTATATGAATTCCGTTGTGTTCGTGGTGCCGGTTGCGAGCTCGCCGCTGGGTAATATTCATATATACATAATAAAAGTACTCAAACTTTCAACTCCGACCCAGTTTAGGAACTGGCTGCAAAGCATTATTTATTCATTTGGTATTGTAGTCATCAATTAATAATGCATCTAGGAGCTGCTTCCACTCGTCGTAGTTCCTCTTCACTCTATGGGGTAGCAGGTAGGTACTTTATACATTAATAATTCTCTTAGCTTCCAGTTTTCTTTTGTACTATTTAAACATTAAATCCTTTTTAAATCTATTTTTTTAACAAAAATTTTAAGAAAGTGATTTCTTTAATTCAAGCCATTGGATTAAATTTAAGTGTATCCAACAATAAAATAAAAGTACACATTTAAAAATTCTCATTGGTTCCAAATTATGTACCTAAGTAGGTACTTGTAACATTTCGATGTGTTATTTCATGTGGTCAAAATCTAAATCATGGGATTTTTCAGTCAATCAGATACGCCGAGAGAAATAGTTACATACACTAAACCTTGGTCCGATTACTTCGAAGCCGAAAGAATCCTTTCTTTAGCTTTCCTTTCATCCATCATCGTTTTACGAGTATTAAGCAACCCGGGCTTTGATTGTGGGTAACTCTCATTGATCTCGGCTCGAAACCTTTTTAAAGAATAAGGAAAAGGCCAGTGGCTTTTTTATCACAGAACACGGCAACATCGTTACTTGGATTCCAGAGACTTAAATGTAAATAAAAAGATTATGTAACATTTTCTTATGTATAAACCTACACACGATGGCATACAAATGTACAAGTACTTTATTTATTGTGACATTCAGATACTTGTAATCTATACTTTAGTACACTTCTTGATGTTCTAGCTACGCAGTAAGACACAAATTTGCTGGTAACTTTGACACTAGGTAAACATTGTTAATATTATTTTTTAATGATCAAATAATGTTTACAAGACGAAGTTTTTTATGCCTGGCAAAAAGAATAACAAATTATTATAAGCGCTGATTATTCGCCTGAAATACCCGAATAAATTGTAAATAAAGTGTTTTAGGGCAGCTGACCGGCAATCAGAAGGCTGTGGGTTCATATCCTTGGGGGGTTTTCAATTTATATGGGTATTTCAGGCGAGTTATTATTGCTGATAATCTTTATATATATGTATTTTTTTTAATGTGGTACTTCACAAAAGTGCCCCTGTGTATACAGTACAAAGGCAGGGTAGTTATGTGTCCACCCGATTGGGTAGCATTGTGAGGCGGGTTGGGGCTTTGGGAAGCGATTTGTTAATGCGGGTCTTGAAGAGGCCCGGATTACATGAAACAGATGCCGGTAGGTCTCATGTTCTCATGAAACCAACATCAACTGTGGACGGATGTTCCGCTCGTGTCAATCAATCAATGCTACAGTCTCCAATAAAATACCTGTAGAACAGACATGCACATTTCTGTGCATAAGAGTTGGCAATCGGTCTGTTAACAAAGGATTATCAATCATACGGACCGCCCTGCTTGCACAGAATCAAGTATTGTGGGGCTTCGGTCCAATGACTCCCGAATTGTTGGGCGTACTTGAGATTCGCATAGGGTTACCAGTTCGTTTTCATTGGAGAATCTACTAGCCCTGTACAAGAAGACTTAAACATGAGATGTATGAAAAGTGGTAGATATCATATTGTACAGCGTGTAAACAATGTGCTTGCACTTAACCGCTCAATAGTTACAAGTATTTACGATTCGTAAAGTAAAATCATTTTCAATCTCTACTTTCAAAATGACACGCTATTTCCATTAGGTGCTAATGTAATATTATTCTACGGACTGTCCTTATATTTTTACCAGAAAATTTTCACGTAAACTGCTTTTATATATTCGGAATTAAATAAGTAAGTTGAAACGTGAAACATTTACGAAATGCGAATATCCTTCACGATGCATTGTCGAATTTACAGTCGGATTCTGAAATATGAAGCCCTCGGCGGGAACAGTATTTCACTTTTGCTTTGGCTCTTACTTTTTTATGGCGAAACTCAAAGGAATATTTTATTGCACTGGCGTTATTCCGATGTTGATACGAAAGGTGACGTGAAAGTTTTTCCTTGACGGGGTTTCTTTGATTTTTATTAGATTATGCCGCGAGCGGAAAAGTTAAACCTTTTTGGATACTTTGCATTATACTTTCATTTATGAAACAACATCTAAGTAGGTATGTATTCGCCTTAGGATAAACATGATTTTAAATATCTTTCTATTATCGTCTGAATCTTTTGTGTTTTAGGTAAAATTTAGATCTTGTAAATCTTCAAAAATTTTCTCATTCTTGACATTTTATTCCGCAAATCTGAACTTTTCACGGCCCGCGACAGCTGTATATATGTTAATTTCAGCTTTCGTTTATTTTACAGTGCCCGTTTAACCTATTTGAAGGGATAAGTACCACGTTTTTAACTACCATCCTTTTAACTTACTTTCTCGTTATGTTTTTGAATAAAAATGTCGTCGCAAATATTTCTTAGACTTTATTCTCATCGCGGTTACTAATTACATTATCTACTGCAAACTTACTTTCCCAAAAGTAGTAAAGGTTTTGGAGTATGTACCTTTACGCCCAATAAGTATTTAATTATTGACCTTCGGAAAATTAACAGTTGCATTTAATTTTTTTTACTATACCAACAATTAAACCAATGATCGAATTCGTCCTTCTGTTAAGAAATAAACAGAATTATACTAAACCAAAAACGAAAATCATAAAATTACATTAAGAAGACAGAATGTACGTAAAACAAATTAATTTTATAACAGAAACAACAAAGGAAAATTGCTCGTGACTTGTTAGAAAAACACTTTTTTATAATTTATTCAGCTCGTATTTTAAAATGTCAGTTTTCATATCATTCTATTGTAATTATTACATGGTTTGTTCAAGCGAGAATATAAAAAAATACAATTTTTTTTTTCATATCGTGAAATTTATTTTAATGTTTTTGATTATTATTTGTTTCCGTGAAAAGGTTATATAAAAAACTTACTTTGAATTCACAGTATTTTTTATTAATATTAACTAGTCTTAAATAAAAAAAAATATGTTTGCAACCATTTACTATAAATATATAACAGTTCCGAGGAAATGTGGAGTTGGCGAAGACTGTTTGTATTATATGAACGGTCTGGATAAGCAATCGATTCTGAAATAGTTCGGCATCAAAACCAGTCTGACGTCCCTCTACATGACCTGAGGTGCTTTGGACACATCGAATGTGCAAGTAGAATTTTGAAGTTGGAGAAACTAACTTAGCAATGGGGGCCAGGTAATATATAGGAAGATCATCGAAACCTGTGGACAACTTAACAATTTCGCAAACTTTCGCAATAAAATGTTCGTTATCTACAGCTCTCAAATAGGGCAGGACTGTAAGGAGTAGACGAGCCTATAAATAGCGCATACAGTCCATACACATTACACATAGTCGAAATGAAAAGGGATTTCTTTTTTTAGCTACGACCAGTGCACGGACTATAAAAACGGTGTAGGCTGAAACAACGTAGACTTAAAGTATTATTAGATAAACTATTTGTCAACTAAGATGGCAACACTTCTGTCTTTTACTAACATCGGCTTATATCATCCAAGCCTGTATCATCAGGGTCCCAATCCCAAAAAAAACAGTGAATATTAACACTAATTTGCTTAACAATCCGTTTTCCTGCTACTTTAGTCAATTGCCTGCGGGAAAAACATAGATGTAATTTTAAATTGGTATTCACGATATTCAAAGCATATTTTGAAATGAGACAAACACAGGACTCCAACTAGGAACTTCTGCTCTATCTGGGAGTGTAATTTTTCCCATATTTGCGGCTGTAGTATAAAATAAGTCAACTGTCATTTAAAGAGCGTTATTAATTTACAAATTAAATCAAGGTAGAATAAAAATTAAGTAGGTAGAATTAAAATCCAGCATTTATCTTTCTTCTATAATGTATATTATTGTTATATATAATAATTACTATACATTTATACCTGGCCCTTGAACTTTAAAAAAAGAGAAAGGTCACAAAGAATATACCCACACAAAGTGGTAAAAAACATATATTTGCAGTACCTAACTAACTATGAAGCATAATTTACGACGCTAGGTGGACCGATATCGGTATTTTAATTGGTGGGAATTTGCATTATTCGAGGATAACGAGTTTATTAATAATTTTTTGAGTATACTTTATTCCGGTTTAATTTATGTCGGAATAGGATAATATTTATTCCTTTAAAAGAGGAATGTTTCCTCGGTATCCCTGATTCATTTAGGTTAATCTCATTCGGGCCTAATGGCTTTATTTTACAGATTTTAAGGTTGGTATTTTATGTGCTTACTAATGTACATTTGTACATAGTCTTGCTTGGTTCTTCATGTCCCTTGGTGGATTTTTATTTGTTACATTAACCCCCTACAGGATGCTTAAACACTTTGCACTATGGACATTGGGGGTTAACAAATATTAACCAAAAAAATTAGAGTCCTTTTGAGAGCCCTGAAGGAGTAACCATCCGTTACTTATACCAGGACGGGTAAGCGGAAGATAACCTCCAAGACCTATGTCATATTTTGGGATGCTGTGTGGAAGGTCTTTTTTTAAGGAAAGGAAGAAGAAGAAGTTTTAGGAAAGTGAAAGGTATGAGCGTTGGATAGGAATCTAGGGATCAATATGACCAGGAGTGACGGACATATGAATGTATCCCTTCCACTGCGCCGCAAGGCGATGGGTCGAGAGACCTGTTGGAGAGGTCAAAGAGCTTCTACAGATCTAGCACGCCACGCAGCTGGTAACACACCTCACCTGATGACTACTGTAAACCTCTGCTAAATCCCCAGACATATCCATCTACTTGGGGGAGTCATCGTATGTTTTCAAAATCGCTCTTAATGGTCGTTTATATATATATTTTTTAATTATATTTAGCTACATGGAAAGGAATCACATTAAATCACGAAAAAACAATTCGTTTTAACGCCTACCGTTTTCAATTTCACCTAAGCTATACTGACACTACATTATTAGTTATTAGCTTAATCTGTACGTGTCCGTAATGAAACGATGGTTTACATTGCTCTTTAAATCTTCCAGATCTCCGTAAATACATATTTTTATACCACATATTGTAATATATATTTTCTCAAAAAATACAATTATTTTTAAAAATGTGGCAATTCTATGTAGTTAAAATAATAATAACTATTTTAATAAATATCAACCAATTTTGACATCAAATGCAACAACAAATTTAAAATTTATTTAGGATAGATAGAGAAAACAATACAACCATTATCAATTCAAATTGGTAAACCTACACTGAACTGAATAAAACACTAGTATATATTGAATTATTTCGCGGATAAGAGATAAGCCGCCATAGCTCAGTGGTCAGAGCTGTCGACCGGAAATCGAAAGGACACGGGTTCAAGTCCCGTTGGCGTCATTTATCTTTTATCAGGAGATTTTTTCAATGTGGATGAGTGTTTCAGACTAATAATTATTGCTTATAAAATAATTGTTACCCTTTGTGCTTTGCATAAAAAATCTTGTCGTAAACATTAGTTTACCAAAAAAATAATAATTAATATTTGACAAGTTCTAATATTCTCACCAAAAAATGTAGACAATTTGTCTCGACGCCATCTAGTGAGAGAGTTAGCACTTACAATGCCTTTCTCATATAAAATAAAGTTGGTTGTTTCAGGTGAAATGATGTTACAAGCAGTAATTGTTGAATGAAACACTAGTATATATTGAATTATTTCGCGGATAAAAGATAAGCCGCCATAGCTCAGTGGTCAGAGCTGTCGACCGGAAATCGAAAGGACACGGGTTCAAGTCCCGCTGGCGTCATGTATCTTTTATCAGGAGATTTTTTCAATGTGGATGAGTGTTTCAGGCTAATAATTATTGCTTATAAAATAATGGTTAACCTACGTTCAATATGACATCTAATTTTTGTCTCTAGCAGAGAGAGATGTAACATGAAACTTGTTAATTTATTCCTTATCTTTATAGCCTCATTTACTTGCCTAAGTTGACACAATTTGTGAGTAGTCTTCTCTTTCAAGCGCATTAATTTTATCTTTCTAAAGACATAGATTTCAATTATCTATAGCTTATTGCAAAAAAAGTAAATATCCAATTTCATTGCACGAGTCATCTCACAATTTTAAGATCTACGAATACGTGTTGATTGTTTAGCAGGTACCTCTGACCCAAGATCCAACACTATGCAGCGACCAGTCACATATTATAAAAATATTATTATACTGATTGCAAATTAGTTCGAAAGTAATAAATATTTATGTTATATTATTATCATAGTTTATTTGTTTCTTATCAGTAAAAAATAAATAAGTGGATCTTAGATCGTATTGTCATCATTGTATATGATTTACATGTGTTAATGCCATAATAATAATTTCGTTTTTTATGAATAATAATTATTGTATTAACTGCTTTAAAAGGATTACGTAGAAATAATTTTACTTAAAAGCTTCACTAATTCGTGTTAATATTACTTTGGGGATCATGGTGAGGCACGAAATGAAAGGCGTGTGGTGAAGGTCACTGTGTTTATTGAGTCAGTTGCCGTGACGAGGAGATGATGTAGGACAAATGTTAAATACTCCGGTTGCTGCGGTGTTGTGGTCCAGGCGGTAGTTGGCGACGGCGCGCTGAGACCGGACTCGATGACTGTCAGGCACTGGCGATCTGGGGAATCAATACTCCAGTGCTGACGGAGACCGAAGGTGCGGCGGACCTTGTGGGCAGTTGAACGGGAGCTGCGTAGACTAGTAAGGATGCCGCGTGTCCTCGTGGTGGTCATGGTGGCGTGTAAGAAGCGCTGGTCAGAGACACTGGAACCAGGGCGCTTGTAATCCGAGTAGCGCTTGCCAGGAACGGCGATCTGGACAAGGCGCTAAGATGATGTCCCGATAGAGTCCATGATGGTACGGGCGAAGCCGGGTACGTTGTCCTTCGCGCTAGTAAGAGAATCGCGGGTGATCACTCGTTGATTTAACTAACGGCTGATAGATGATTGACTGACTGACTCGCTGCATCGGGCATATTTATACTACACGGCCGACGGCAACAGTAGTTAGATGGATGGCAACTAAATCCTAGGCACTCGCACAGTCTGTGTGTTTCACGAAGTTTTGACGGCGCGGCAATTATGCCTAGGCGGTAGACTCGAACCTTCTGGCGAGTTCTCGTAATGTGAAAGACGGCCTGTGACGTATTGTCACCTGGTAGACAGGTAGGTGCTTGTAGTAAGTAGATTGCTTTGTTTACGATGCGATTTTGACTGCAGGTACATAATTCGGGAGTAGGTTCTAAGTAGGTCGAGCGGTTTATTATTAATTAGTTAATCTAGATTTTTCTCGACGCCACATTACTAATCTAGGAATTTGGATTTACTTCATTTTTCTGTTTATTGTTTACTATAGTGAATTTCACCAGGTGTGATTACATTTCCCAATGTAAGGTAATATGTATTGTAATCATTTAAAAAATCTTTATTGATAAAAGTTTTTCTATAAAGCTTTTACACTAGGTACGTGTCCGTATTACAGTAGTCGAATATTAGTTACATATCCAAAAGACTTATAAATATGTAACTTCACTTTCTACAATCTTATGTTTCTGGAAAACTTTTCCACTAAAAAGTTTTTTTTTATGTGAGTGCTGCACAAGAGCCCCAACTGCATCCAACTGCATTGGCATCCCAATAGGCGTATCTTGTGAGGTTGAAGGTGGTGGGGAGGGAAGGAGATGGGGAAGAGGAGGATGAAAAATTACTAGATTTTATTGTTAATTAATTAGAAATTGTGAAGTAACACAAAGAATTCAAATGAAATTTAATTGAACCCGCCACCTCCGGACTCTTAACTGATGGGCTCGTTATGTAGTCTAATAGTTGTTTTAAAAATTTTTGAGATATATTTTAACATAATATAATATGTACATTATTCGTATTTTTGCTTTCGGGGTTTGAGTTCTTAAACGTAATATTACTTAATATTTTTATTCCTATAAGTATCGTATAAATATTGTGTATTTTTGTAACAACTCTTGATATAATAATGAAATCTGATCGCATCAGAGCAGCGATAATAATTATTAAAAGCTCAAATTTATCTACTTAAAAGTTTGTTTTTATTATTTTTCAAGCGAGAATGTACGAAGTGTTGGTCTACCGCTCGAGATATATCGAACTCTCTAGCATTCCACGTGTAGACATGTACCGCACGCAAGGCAACAGTCGTAAGTCGCCAGGCCGTTTGCAAATAATATTTTGTAATCAGATGAATGATTATTTTTTAAATGTTTCACGTTTGATGGACAAAATCTTTTTTCATAACAATAAATTAGTTATATGCCAAAGTAAATATATTCACGACAATATTTTTTTTTATAAAAAATGAAATAATTTTCAAAACTCGTAGAGTAACGCTGTGTTACAATACGGCACGACGAAGGTATTTTTAGTGCAGTAATGCAATAGGTTAATCAATTTGATCGCGATAAAATCACTGTAAAATTATGATTAAAATTTTTTGTTATTTGTTTTTTGGGTGTTATGCCGTGTTGCGCTAACTCCTTCTTTAGCCAACGTTTCGGACAGCATTGCAGTGTCCATCATCAGGGCAGATGTGTTATTACCGTAAAATTTATTAAATACGAATATGGACTTTTTTGACAATACTGCGTCAATTAGAGCAACACTTCTAGGCATAATATCTTTGCTTCTAGATCTTGATGAAAACTAACTAAAGGTTTATTTCCCAAAGCGTAGTTTTCGAAGCCAAATTGTTTTTCCATATCTTTACGGAAACAAGTTATGTGAAAGTAGGGAAATTATGTTTTGCGTAATGGCAAAACCTGGTTTAGGAAGGACTTGTTAACAGTACGGGACAGGTTTGTTGTTTTCAGTCACTTAAGTAGAGTGTGTTTCCAATATATGTTATTTACTTTAAACTCCTAAAAAATTTTTTTTCTCACAATGTATTTAAAAATTATCTTTCAATTTAATTCAAAAAGTTCAAGAAATATACTTTTTATTGAGATTAGAGTTAAAAAATACGCCATTAAC
Organism: Hesperophylax consimilis; assembly: GCF_061612785.1. Classification (NCBI taxonomy): domain Eukaryota; kingdom Metazoa; phylum Arthropoda; class Insecta; order Trichoptera; family Limnephilidae; genus Hesperophylax; species Hesperophylax consimilis. Next base: position 5,170,463 of record NC_142840.1, on the reverse strand, counting down.
AAAAGGAAAAAGATATGGAGTGACAGAAGACGTGTTAAATAAGACTCGTCCGGGCGCGGATTTACCCCGTTACAGTACAGTATGGAAAAATACGCCTGTGAAGGAAGAAAGGAAAAATACACATCTGCAAGAGATGTGTATGCTGATGATTCACCACTCAAGAAATAAAAGTTAAATCTGTTCATGGTCACTGTCAAAGTGGAAGGCAAAAGAAAGAAAGCAGATAAAGATCGATGGTTTACCATTCAAGAAATCAAAGTTAAATCCTTTAAATCATGGTCACTGGCAAAGTGGAAGGCAAAAAAAGGACGGCAGATGAAGATCAATGGTTTACCATTCAAGAAATCAAAGTTAAATCTGTAAATTCGTGGTCACGGTCAAAGTGGAAGGCAATAGAACCAGATGAAGATCACCGATGGCTCACCACTCAAGAAATTTGCTAATTCGTGGTGATAGATGAAATGGTTTTGTAACGTTTTTCAATGAGGTACATTAATCTGATATGAGATTATTTATACTAGACTCGATGTTTGTGAGTAACATTCATAGGTTTCGAAGAGCAATCATTTGCAGTGGGTTTATTTTTTCACAATTGTACTGAATTCACATTCTACTAAATAGCAGGAAGACAAGTGACCTGTTATGCAGTTATAAAATATATATATATTTTTTTTTGGTGACCAGAATTTGTAGGATCCTTGTTCAAACATTGGTTTCAGCTCATCATTTGTGAATAATTCAATAAAATACTATTTTACCGTTGAATCGTAAATCATTGTATTTGCTTTCTAGGAATTCCAACACTGAATTAAAGAGTGCAAAAATGCACTTTTAGATAACAGAGGAACATCTGTGAAGTAATAAGTGATGATAACTTTGGTCATTCGCCAAATAAAGTTGGACAAAAAATTTCTCATGCAAGGCATTCGCTGTGATTTTATTAACTGCCGTAAAAACCACATTGAGATTGAGGGTAATTTTACAGACGTTTGGAACATAGTGTTAGTGTCAGCTCTATAGATTTCGAGGAGCGAAGGAAAATTATCCATCATGCAAATTGGAGTAGAGGTCACAGTGCTTAGCAATGAGTACATAAAATCGTATTTATCATTGGAATGGAAAAAAATTTTATGCTTTCTTTTTATTGTTACAAATATTATACTTTTTACCAACACAGGCATTTAAAAAATGTTTCGTAAGTCCACGAAACAATTTTATTTTTTCCTTGAATGGAAAGAAAAGATTTTTTGAACTGTGTTGTTGTTTTAACTTGTTTTTTCTTAAGTTCATAGAAAATATATTTTAAGAACCATGATTTTATATACTAAATTTTTTTCCATTTTACTAAAGCTTCCTCAGGTTCTGATATAAAAAAAATTAAGTTCGTATTTATATGTATTTCAAAAGAGCAAAGTGATTACTTTGACTTAATGAGAAAATAATTTTCCTGAGGGTCTATGTTATCTTTGGGATGCTGTGTAGAAGGCTTTTTTAAGGAAAGGGTGGAGAAGAAGGAGAGGTAAATATGGGAGGGGAAAAAATAATGGTACCCGGGGCAGCGGTATCCATACCCGCCTCCCAAATTAACCGCCGAATAACAGTAAAACTGTTTAATAAGGCTTTTCCATACATTTTACTATTTGTTGAATTATTAAAAGTGTGAAAAATTGTATACACTTACTGAGTTTTAGTAAGTTTGTAACTTTTCTGATAAAAATAGGTTTTAACTAAAGTAGTGTCCTTGGTGATAAACACTATCTACTCATTCGAGCTTCCCTCGGCTTCCGATGATTGAAAAACTTGCCAACATAAGTTTGACACGAGCTCGGTTTAAAGTCCGCCATTATTTATAGGGCATGGAGGCATGTTGTTCAATTATTAGAGTAAAGTTACCCGTAACGTCCAGACCACGGATAGTTGCGCAACTATTCGCAGCTACGCGTCGCTACCTTCAATTAATTCCGCCACAACTTCGTTACGATACCCATACTCACACATTCAAACGTACCTACCCTCACACATTTACACATGCCTACCATCACACATTCTTACCCCTACACATTCTCATATTTGCCCTACTTCACATATCTTTTAGTCCACCATAGTGGAGCAGCTGCAAGGAGTTGCCTAGAGCTAATATAACTGCTCAGCTTTCCCCGTGATGTCACCCTAGGAGGTGGAGGTGGGAGGGGTGGTCTCATCGTGTGTGATCAAATTTGATTTTTACCCTTACCCATAGATGGTGAGAATATTTTGAATTTTCCGAGGAATTGCTGTAATTCCTGATAATTTGTCGAGAGTTTGCCATGTAAAAAAACATTTTTGATGATAGGGATTATTAGATATGATTAAATTCGCTGGAATACATACGGTAAAACAGATTTTTTTAAAGCTCGTCGCTCGAGTTTTTTTTTTACTAAAACGAGCATAATTAAAACATCTCCACGGGAAGAAAGTAACATCATAATAGGATCATGACTTAATTCGGAATAAAGTTCTAATGGACTTACGAAAAGCTATTCAATTACGAGATAGCAATAAAAATAAAAACAGATTCCGTGGAAATCAGCTTTAGAGTGCTGATTTTACAGCGACGCTCTAACTTTGTTACCATTTGGGGTAATTGGGGCACGATATTAAATTCCAGAGTGCCAGCCCAAGGTAGGACTGTATTACCATATTATTCGGAGCTGACAGCTTGAATTAAAGTATCATGCGAAGGGCTGACAAAGGAATATCATGTTCCGCCTGCAGGCTGCAGTACAGTGCTGGGGGCAATTGCCTAACCCACTTCCTAATGTTTTAATCTTGTCTCCCTGGTTACCAAATTAACCCTGAGATAAAGGATACGTCCGGAAACAATTAATAAAGCCATAAGCAAGCGTGGTTTATGTTTTCCTTAGCCAACACAGTTACTATCTCCCCTCTATATACCTTCTTAAAATGTACACACGGAGTAAACCGCACACAGAGTAAACCTGCAGTCTTAGCCCTCCCGTACCCAAAGAGGTACAGAATTACTTTTACCAGAGGTACGTTGCGAAAGATAGTGATTTTAAACATATATGTAGTTTCAAAGTCTCTCAACAGATGTCGTTATGATATATAGTTTAAAGTATTTTTAAGGTATCCTATAGGTGTCGGCATAGGTTTAGCACCACATGGTAGAGACAATTGTCGGACGTTTCGTTCTAATACCCGAATATATACGAACTTAGCCGATGTTAGCTGAACTATAGGAGAGCATCTTCAGTGTGCGATTCCCCCAATTCAGAATAACAATCAATCAATAGCAATCATATTATTATATAGACAGTAGAACGGACGTAAGTCCAGTTACAATATGACATGATAATGAACAGACCTGTTATCTCAATACGAACCGAAGGTTATTGAAAAATCCTAATCATCCAAGTGTATCTCTAATTTCTAAATAGTATAAAATAAAGTCGCCTTTCGTGTTTGTCTTTCTGTGCGCTTAGTTCTCCTAAATTACGCGACAGATTTCAATACGGTTTTCACAATCGTTTAGACATTTTTTTCAGGAAAGTGTATATATAATATATGCATATTACATTTATAAAAAGTATAGAAAACACGACATTTTGTAATGTCATAATAATATAAGTCAAAAATTTATATTTTTGTGCGCTTACATTGCTAACGCTGGCTAAACCTTAGAAGATACAACAAAATAATTTACTAAGGAATTTTATATCTTGAAAAAGCTGGAGAGAAATAAGCGGTAGTATATATCTATCTTCTAAGGATAACCCACATCAATAATTTTTATTTTTTATGTATATTATGTGTTATTAGCGACGCTATTTTGACCAATAAAATATTATTTTCTCATCCAATTATATATGCAAGTTATGTTGAGCATTTAATGTGTCTTTAAATTGCCCTGAACAACGTATAATTCAAATCAATATCTTAGAAGATATTAAAATTTTAAAAAATCACTTGCTATAAAATTATTTGCCGCATTTCCTTCCTTCCTACCTTTTTTTAATTATTTAATGAGAAAACACAGATACAGACAGTCATTGAAAGATAATTTTGTAAAACAATAACTTGAAAATTCGCCTGCAACCTAACTATTTCTCGCAGATTGACTGGTAGATAACAATTTTAAATATTTTTTTTTATCGTATCTTTGTCGCGATAACAAGTATGTCGGAGCTCTCCGTGTTGGATTGTTAATTATATTAGTATATTACATTAGTAAAATTATTTTTTACACTTTTTGGAACTATATACTGTCAATGTTAAAGCGCTAAAAATTGATCGGATTGTTAATATGTCACTCGGACTCTTATGATGCCACATTAGTGCATTTCACCCGTGCAAAGTCGGGGCGGGTCGCTAGTTGCTAATAAGATTAAGACATCAGTATTCAATAACGTTTAAATAGTACATATTTATTTTATTAATGGACATCAAATAATGGCAATTTTTATACCTAATTTGCTATAAAAGTACCAATGATTCGTTTGGTGAAGTAAAACCATGCAAAATCATTATAGGTTTCCAAGAATACATCGAATTTATCATCCACCGATTTCAGATAGCGGGTCGTTCTCCCTACGGGCGAATTCGGGAACAGATTTAAACGACTCGCCCGACATTAACAAATTTTGCCGATGAACGTGAAACTCCGTCACAAATGGGTTGATCTGTGCCAAAATCTACAATCTTATATGTAATTTGTTACATATTAAAACAGAACAAACAAAATATGTAATATCTTTGCAAGCTTACATACTACCAGTTCGATAGTCGATACGTAATGTGTATTTAGTCCTTTAAACCTTCTTCATGTATAGTAATTGAAATTATTTTGTTACACTTATAATTGTTTTCCATCTGTCTTTTTTATATATTTATATTTATTGTCATTGCTCATCATTTATGTATGCTCTCCTTTCACTGCCATCTCTCTTTCTTATTCGTGTAAGAAATATTATAATGTAAATGGACTATTTGTCCTTAAATAAATAAATAAATAGATAAATATACAAGGTGAAGCAAAAGTAATCACCCTATTGGAAAACGATATAACTTTTGCCAATGAGGCCAAATGACAATTCAGTTTTTACATTTGTAAATCAAACAAACGCAGAATATAAATTAATAAGACATGAAACAGCTTACAAACAATTGAACAAATTTCAAAAGCTCTACCAAAGTTTAAAAAAAAAAATCTATGCAAAAGAACATCGGGTGAGTACTTTTGCCCCACCCTGTATTATAAAATTATTATTTTTAGAAAGGTAAGAGGTTATGCAACAAATGTGCGCCAAATTATTCTATCTTTATATTAGGTTAAAGTGCAGGAAATTGATGCATTAATTTTGAAAATATATAACAACAAAAATAAAACTTTTGTTATTTGCAATCAATTTAAAAGTAGTAATTAAAATAAAATATTCACATAACGCAGGCGTGTCACCTTGTGTCGGATGATTTTTCGATCTTGATAATGATAAAGTTAAATGACGTAAGAGTTAATACTGAACAATGTCCAGTGAATGTAAAATTATATTATTTAAATTTTAAAAACATTAAAATGAATTGTTTATGTTTCTGGAAACTGATTTGTACACTAAAAAGGGTAATGCGTAGAAATATGGTCAATTCATGAAACTAAAGAGTGAAGAAATAATATTCAGGCCATTTCTTCTTTTGTGATTCCAGAGAAAAAAGATTTAATTAAAATCACCACTTTAAAAATAGTTTATCAATCTATTTCTTAGAACTCTAATATTACAATCATTCTTGTTAATTAATCTGACACAAAGATATTTAAATAAGCTTTGATTTTACGAAGTTTCTTATGTAAATTAATTGAATTTTACAGCGTAATTAAGATTTTTCGTTTTATGTTACTATTATAATGGTCGGTAAATACTTTTCACGGTACTTATGTGTAAGAGAAACACTGATTGCTTTTATCGTGATTAATTTTTGGGTTACTATGCCGTGTTGCGTTTTGTAAAACTTGAGTCCCAGATGCTCCCAACCATCTGGAGCCAGTGATACTATGACATCCCCAATTGGGGTATGTTGGGCAGATGTAAACGTTCACTGGATGGACAAACGCTGTCCAAAACGGTGTCTTAAGAAGGAGTGTTATAAGTAATATAACATTATACATGGCGATCTTGCCAAGATTGGGATCTCAGGGATCTGGGGTTATCGCCATATCTCAAGCAACCATCGAAATGAAAACAGTTCATACAGTTATACTGATATACCATATATTTGGCAATAAGGTTATTCATAACATTACTAAATTAGCCCAAAACTATTGCATGGAATAATTGTAAGCTGGAAGTTACTGGCTCTGCTTCATTACTTTTGTTAGAGGTACCATATATTCAAGCGTTTACTGCTGTGTACTTATGTAGGATGTTTGTGTTGCTTCTCTCGTGTCATCATCGCATCGTTCAACCCTCCAGAGTAAATCTGTATTCGGCCTTGTAGGTAATAACCACCCACGCGGACGGCGTCTCGTCTGCTCTCCCACCTGAAGACCACGTCTCTCCGCGCTTAAGTGAGGAGTTCTGCAACTCCAGTGCTCGTCTAGCTGTTCTCGTTACCCTTCTTGTTTCGTCTCTCCCCCTCTTCTGTAGTTAATCATTCCTAATGGGTATGATTTTTGCGTTAGCGCTTGCTGCTCTACCGTCGATCACAATATAAGGTGATCTTTCTGATTGCACGTGACAAAGGAATGTTTTACACTATATTTATTTATTTATTACACGCCTTAGTGGGCTTTTCTTTAAAATGATTCAAGCATTTTTTTATCAAAGTAAACACTTAAAAATTAATACAATAAAGAAGAATGTAAACATAATGGCAAAAATGAATCCTCACGCATATACCTAATTGAATTTGAAAGATTCAACAAAACAAAATAATAGAAGCGGAGAAGTTATATGGGTACATAGGTCTATTTGTGTCTAGAAGAATAAAAGTGATAGAACATACAACATTTATACTGATTAGTTTTCAAATTAAATATATCACCCAGATCAGAATATTTGTTTCCGAGATTGTGAAGTCTCGGAATCAGAGAATTTTGGTAAGCTAGTGTCCTGGTATTATTGAAGTAAAAAGGTAAGAAATGTCGGCATGACTTTTTGGGAACATGGATATTGATACATTTAAGTACTTCGGGACAATCAATTTTAAAATGTAGTATTCTTTGTAACAGTATTACATCTGTGCTTATTCTTCTTTCCGAAAGTTTCAAAAGAGACATTTTATCCAAGAGGTAATTTTAATTTATGTTTTGTATAGGAATATGCAATTTATAATTTATAAACCTTAGAAACTTCTAAAAACTTATTGCTGCGTGATCGATACGATGGTGTATCCTCTATAGTCTGTAGTCGCAAGGATAATTGATTAATGGAGAATATGGGCAACTCATAACATGAGGTAGCGCAACATGGCATAGTAACCCAAAATATAATCACGATAATACTTTTGGCCGTGAAATCTTAAATCATTACCTGTCATATTATTAACGTTCATTGCTTTTGCATTAAATGATGTTAGTATATTCAACTAGAAACTAGATGATTGATTGCTTGAAAATGAGTTCATTAATAAAGATCGAAGATTCTCAAACTTTTTCGTAATCGCGACCACTTATACTAATCCAGTGGTCTACCACCCTAATAATTTGGTAAAAGTTCATGAAATTACCAATAAATATATCATTCAATCATCAAGTCATGAATGAAAAATTTAACTTTAATGACAGTCATCACATATTTTCACTTACCCACATGTTGGGAACCCATGATTAAGATGATTGATTGGTTTCATTGGATAATCTATGATTGGTGGACTTAAGTGTTACACCACCAGTTTGATGAAATATTATGGTAATTTTTACTGCATATTTTAGGTACAAATTAGGGGTCGTTTGTTTGATGGATATTAACTAACTATCACGCTATTTTTCCGCAGGGGTAGACAAAAAAATAGATCGATATATAATTACATTCTTAACACATTCTAAATTCGTATTCATACATCGTCTCTGACATATACTTCTTCTGTACCGACTTTTGAAAGTGCCCGATTTATTTGGTTCACTTTATGTATTCCTGAGGTGTATCCAAATTATTTTTTTATTTACTTTCGCATCGTTTATTTTACTCTTTTCATTGTTTATCCACTTCATATTTTCATAACATCTTTAAATCCTTTATTAACCTTATTTGTTTAAGATCGGCTGCTGCATTTCACATATACATCTAAGAGATCTCACTTCTACTGCATTATGTCGATGCGTTGGTACTTCTCTTGATAGTCGCATAATTTAATATTACACATCAGGCCAAATATCAGAACTTCTTTGTGAACTTTAAGCTTTTCTCAATGGTGTTTTTAGATTTTTCTTATCGTCTATTATAATAGGTTTTCACCATTTTAAGTAAATATACTTTCCAATCATAATAATATATAATACACATTTTCCTAAACATAAGAAACATATATAAAATAAAACAATTGAAATTAATATATTTTGCACTTTGCCAATCAATAATAGAAAATGGAATTATTGCTTGGGGAGGAGCAACAAACTCGGCTATCAATTACATAGAAACCGCACAGAAAATAATCTTAAAGGTAATACTAAAAAAACATAGACTGACTGATACAGACCAAATATTCAACAGCTGTGACGCACTAGATATACGCCAATTATACGTTAAAACACTACTAAACTACATTTTTGACAAAAAAAAAAAAATTTCAACATACACAAAATAACACTAACAGACCAGTTAGACAAGCGTACAAAGAAAACATAAAAACTCCGACAATAAATTCAAGCTTGGGACAAAGACACTACCAATACCATGCTATAAAAGCTTTCAACAGTGTAAAACTTGAAATTAAAATTGAGGAAAATAAAAATAAATTCACACAATAAATTACAAAATGGATTAAATAACAAAAAAGACAATATTACCAAAATGTCATAGCATAAAATAAAAATAAAACCTACACGTAACACACAAAACCAATATAAACACACATCACTCACAAGATTATTTTCAATGTATTATTTTTTAATTTAAAATATATTATTATGTATTATGTATTTTTAATTTTAAATGTATTATTTTCTCTATGTATTATGTAGATTATATTTTCATATTATAAAATGAAGGCCTCAGCACGGGCAAGCCACCCAGTGAGGCCTACATTACTGGAAAACTTTGAAATCTAAAAAATATTGTACCAAATAATTAAAAAAAACCCTCCTACCTCCACTGGACATAGATTTTTTTAACCACTCATTGAAATACCTTAATGTTGAACTAAGTCGCACAAACGGCATTAAATTATTATGCATACAATCTTCGGTCGTCCTAGACAAGACGTTAGTTTATGTCTGATAAAGAATCAGCAATATCTAAAAGTCAGTGAACTAACAGTAGTAAGCCAAATAGCATGCTGATGGTTCGTTGGTAGTTGCTGTAAATTGTATAATGCGTTCGCAGTGCCATACCAGGAGCCTTGAACTCTGAGATCGATAGCCATGCGCCATCGCGTTTCATTTCTGCCTCGTAAAAATGTTTCACAACTCTCCAAATAATCGTCATAACAACAACAGTGTCACGCTATTTTATTTATGTTTAATCCCAGCCGGAGTTTACAACGGAATTAAACGTGGCCTGAAGACAATAACGTGGAATGAAACTCCCTGCTAGAATAATACATTAAATTATTATGCAAGCACCTATGTTTACACGAGTGTAATTTATAATTCAACAGTATTCACGACAGTGTGTACAAGAATTAGATCCAAATTGCCGTAATAATGAAATGTCATCGTTGTTAATGATTGTTTCAATTTGTGATCATTAGCGGCTTCTGCTGTAATGAAGTGGTGGTTTCCAGCCTGGGAGCACATATTCAGTAGGTGTTAACACACTTTAGTATAAAATCTAACTTTTAAGACTTTCATCTAAATTGGCTGTTAGTGAACAACATGTTCGATCATACATCATAAGATAATCCTGACTTTGCAGATAATAATCTGTGTTTATAAAGAATGATAAATCCTCGAATGGTGGGCTACGACGTAATGAAATTTTCACAACTTTTTAATGAAATTTCAACTAGATTCATTGTAACGAAATTTCAACCTGTGAAATAAACCCAAATTGTTTGTACTGTAAATGTAAAAAAGATTAAAAAATATATAATAATAATAATTCTAAAAAAATGATAAGATTACAGGTTAGATCTTGCATAAAATTTGAGACAGAGATAAACAAGTTTTAGATTTTTTAAATTAATTTTAGACATTTTTTTATGTAATGTGTAAATTATTTGCATTGATATAACATATTTCAGTTCTTATTAATTTTCTAATTTACATATTTGAATATTAATGAAGAATATTATTTTTATTTGAGTTATACCTACTATTATATTTAAAAAATCTAAGAAAATATATTTTTACCATATTTATTCTTCTTCCAACTGGATGGTTCTAGGAACTTGCAGGAGTAAAAGAGTGTGACGAAAAACGAAAATATTGTTTTCCGTATAAAACTAAAGATCCATGTTTAGTGTACCAAGAGGAAGTAAGTAAGGTATAAAGTTTTTATTTCGACATAAACTTCGAAGGCGCAAATAAGGAAAATAGAAGCGAGCCAGGGGAAGATGTAAAGATGGTGCAGCCTTTAGCATCCAATAAATATCTCGGGCAGCGATGTGGTGCAGGCATTGAAAACAAATTTATTGAGCACCGGTCCTGGCCCGTGCGGAGCCGGGTGCCGGGAGCAGAGAGCAGTCGGAGTGCTGGGCAGAACAGTGAGCAGACAACACAGCTCGGCACATAACTCAGGGCGGAAAATCTTCTTTTTCTCCTCGTGGCAAGGCGGTATATCTCCTTTTTACTTCCAGGCACAGAACACTGCGACTCACGGTCTTGCTTAAACCGCCCACACTTATTTTTAGGCAATTCCTTCGAAACTAGTGAGATATTTCGCAATGCTAATTTAGTCAAACTACAGGTAAAAAGCTGAAATCATGTAAACGACAATTAATATAGCTAATCGAAATACCACCGGAGGTAATGGAAGTTCTCTATTCCTCACCCGCCTAAGTAGACGAATTGAAATACGAGTACAAAGCTCAGGTAGGTAGCTAATACCAGGTGATTACTCTTCAAAGTGACAATATCCTAATCTCTCAATCAAACTCCCTCCAATATGTCACATACACACCGCCTTCTAAATAATTAATCAACACAAAATACCGACGCAAGCACTTCATTCCCCGTGTTCGATGTTCATATCCCCCTTAGCTCCGAAACTCCGTAGCGCTGTAGAACCGTACAGGCGTAGTTCAATAGCAACGTATCACCGTGGCTCTTAGCGGCCGCTTTCGATCCCTTTGATCGCATTAAACCGCACGGTTATCATCATTAACGTTCATCTTATACTAATAATTATCTAAATACCCTGTTTTATAAATAGGTTTCCCTAACATAACCTTTTATAAAGGATTCCTAAAGGTAATTTAATTATTATAATCATGTTTCCATTTGGAGTCTACTTGTGTATTCATTAATACCGTTCCATCCCTTATTTTATATTCCTCAATTCATATTTAATCTGTACCTTTAGATAAGTAAATATCTATTAACGTTTAGGCCTAATGCCCACTTGCTTAATTCTGTTATTAACGTAAGTCAAGGCTGAGGTAGGAATGCCCGGTGTCGCGTGCCGCGCGTGGCTTTAAAATGTTTGTCATTATTATATCAAACTACAAAACGAATAAGTCATCAGAATTTATGAACCATGTAGGTACTGATATTAAGTTAAGAAACTCCCTAACAAATTAACACGATATTCAACTAACTACCACTACTACAATTAGTGGAAAGCCATTCTCTTCGGGAAAGTTCCCACGATGAATTATAAGTGAAATATTGCCTGGTGTAATACATAGCCTGACTTCTTTGCAATGAATACAGTACGCTATGAGGAGTATGGGGGGAGGCGGTTGGTTGGTGGATGAGGAGTTGGGGATAGAATGGGGGGTGTCAGAAGGGAGGGAAAGCTCTCCATCAATCACCGATACAGTGGATGGAGGTGGCTGGAACAAAAATTCCCAAACAATAAGCTGTTTCCTTCCATCCATCATAACTTAACTTGCGGACTTTATATGCCTTTATTAAATCAATACAGACCTTTTCAAGAGACATTCTCATAACGAAATGAAGATGAAAAATAATTTATTTTATAGTCCAATATTTATAAATTAGTTAAATTGTCAATCGACAAGTTCATAGCTTAGATTCATCGACCGAGCTTTACGATGTATTTTATCACAGGACTAATTATTACAAATGTGAAAAGTTTTTTTTCCACTGTTTACGTCAATATTTTAATTATGTGATAACGTAACAAGCAGGTACAACGCTTTCTTCAATGAAGGAGTTCATAAACTCAATTGTCATTTAATCAGTTTAATTTTTTTTGATAAAATATTTTAATTTTCTAAACTAGAGTTTGTGTAAGTGAAGCAGAAATTTAGTAGTTACAACGGAACTTTTGATACCATGTCTTAAAGTGCCTATAATCCGTATTCAGTTGAGGTCTTAGGTGGACATGTGCAAGGGAAGTAATACTGAATAACAGGTATTGAACATTTAATGATTAGACACCTCCCATCAGAACAACTACTGTTGACGTACGTTGAGTACATTAGTTACAAAAGGTATTATTCTCCTAAATCCCACGCCGAGCAGATTGCATCCTTAAGTGGAAATAGTTCAACCAGAACCTTGATAGTGGCCTCTCATTAGTCACAATTCTGGTGCTAGGTAATTTTGATCTTGCCTCTATCTTCTGCATGCGATCGCACGTGCTGTGTCAGATAAACGATGATCGCGATATGGAATTAAGGAAACACTCATTCTGATTTCGCCATTTCATTGCTTGATATTAGGCCATGCCAGCACTAAGCGGTGTTTACTAAACATAAGCCTCTCGTTTTTTGTACTAAAATATTATACTGTTTTTAATGTTATAGGAATTTCACCTCTGTGGGTAAAACGCAGTATTCCTGTTTCTTTTGGTAAAAACACAGTTTCTAAGTTTTCTTTATTTTAGAAAAATCTGTATTTTTATCTACCGTCTTGAAATAAATTCGTCATAATTTTTATTCAATTTGTGTGTGTAATTTTGCATATACTTGATGCTAGGTTTTAATGAATTAATTCATTTACACAACGATTACCACAACAACTACCAAACCACCGAAATAAAAATAAAAACCAACAGAACAACCACCACAACAACCATCCAAACAACCTCCACCACCACAGAAAGAACAACTACCACCGCAATAACCACCTAAACAACCACCACCACAGCCACCAAAACAACACACCTCAATCCGGGATGCCATAGTCTTACTGGTTCAGATCAAATTATGCTGTTTTTTCTAATTATCACATGCACTTCAAAAACGTTCATCATCGCTTAGTAAAAACAGAAAATCGCATATTTTCAACATATATTCTTATATTTTTCTTTATTTTTTAAGATAACGTAGATAAATAACGTAAAATAGATTAACGTGTTTTGGAAAAAAAATAGTACAATAGGCCAATTATAAATATGCTAACAAGAACTTTTATCAAAACTGAACGGAGAAAAATGAGCGTTACTTATTTCTTAAGCATCTCTTCAATTTATTGGTAATCCGGTTAAAAACGGGATTGCAGGCCATTTCCTGATAAAATTTAAGTAAATTCATAATAATATCGTGTTAGTGAACATACGATAGAATACGTATAACGTGTTCCGACTTCGTGACAGTACATTTGTATAAATGTATAAACTAAGTTGTTAAGCGCCCTTGAGGTGACTTAATCATTATTATTATTCTTTCTGCCATGATTCTAAAAAAACTTACTAAGCTTTGTGCTTTATCAAAGATAAAGAGATGCTTATTGTATTTTGAAATGTTAGTTTTTGATATAATAATTATTATATACCCTAATAGAGCTGAAAAGGAAATGAAGTATAAAAATGAGATATTATTTGTTATTATGTACCCGTAATGTACATAACAAAATATTCAGTTGTGACCTACTTTTAACGGTTTTAATATCCCTAACGAAGAATATTCAGTGTCGCCACACTTCCCAGGAAGCTAATGAATATTTAGTTGGGGCGAGTACCTTCACAGTATGGTGTATATTGTATAATGCAGGTAGTTTCGTTGTTCCGGGCACTGCCGGCAAGCCGTAGTATATCTGCCTACTGCCAACACTTCCTCCTCTCTATTGCCTCTAGGGGTGGGACCAGCTACCGGCTCCCAGTTCCCGGCTCCCGGTGCATATCCCTTTATGTCTCTGTTCTCGTAACCCCCTTTCTGTGACATGTAAATTGTTTATTCTCTGATTAGGAGGCAGGTACACACAGGGCTGTAGTTAGTTCCAAGGCTCCCGTAACGACGCACATCCGGGACCTAACACGATCGTTCTATTTATATCGGACAATACGCCACAATCCCTTTCTGTTCTCAACTATCATGATGATTCACAACTACTTTGGCACTGAGGAGAGATACCGATAGATGTGTTTTGTGGACGTGTCTAATATGCCCGAAGCAAGTACCTCCTCACCTTCCTATACCTCACCTCTTGACTCACCCCACTACCTTCAGCCTCACTACACTCTAATTAGGGATGCCATAGTCCTTCTTGCACAATACGGTTAAGAGAAATATATCTGGCACTCTACCGAAATTCTTTATTGTTGCCTGAGCACAGCGAATTCCTGTTTTAACTTGCCTGTTTTAAATTTCGTCTGCCTGTACATTTTTCTATACGTTCCGTTTCTGTTTCAAGTTGGTGGCTATTTTAATAGTTGTTATTATAATTTTTTTCAACTTTATGTCCGGGTTAAATCTTCCCCACAGGAAAAACTAAACCCTTTCACACACTTTTCCACAAATGATCATCTAGTCAATCCACATTATGCAAGTGCATTATACACGCATATTAAATACAAAACAACACTAGAGATCAAATGGGAAAATAATTCACCGACTCCAGATATTTTCATATCAGAGAGTTCAACTCGGTAGAACTCCTAACTGCACCCATATACCCATAAATCCTACTAATCCCTCAGTATAAATATTTTAAAGTCTTTCGTAATCCTACATGTATTTAAAATGACTGATTTTTGCATTTTTATACATAAATTCTTTGACAGATCTAATACGCCTAAATTTTGAATGAGAGAGCAAGTTATAATGTCAGTAGCCGAAATAACAAATGGTAATATTTTTATAGTCTGAGAATTTCAAATTCTTTTAATCTCATTTCCTAAATCTGCCT
The DNA here is from genome assembly GCF_061612785.1 of Hesperophylax consimilis. NCBI lineage: Eukaryota > Metazoa > Arthropoda > Insecta > Trichoptera > Limnephilidae > Hesperophylax > Hesperophylax consimilis. The sequence goes on along the minus strand of NC_142840.1, from coordinate 5,155,057 downwards.
ATTTGATATTTTTTTCAGAAACCGACTTTTGAATATTACAGGAATTTGGAATAGCGACATCAATGATATAAGTTATTTAAGTATTACTAAAATTATTAGTATAATAATTATAACATTTTAAAAATAAGCTAAAATTATAAGCATACTTTTTTTGATTAGAAGTCCCTGTTTACAGAACTATCTGTACGTATAGATAATCAATTTTGTCAAACTGTCAGTGGCCTTAACGTCAATATTATACTATCTTATATATATATTGATAACAACAGTGACTTGAAATTCGATATAATATAATATTACTCTTCTAAGAATTCTCTATTCAGTGGTTCTCAGAAACGTCTCTATTTGGATATTGTGCCTCAATCTGTTGGTATTTGGCAGATCTTCAGGCTTATCATCCAAAGACAACTGATTTAAATCATTAGACGGAGGAAAACATACTAGATTACCACCGCAGCTTATATTTACTAGGTTAACTAAGCATTCATCTAATTAGATATATATTTACTTAGTAAAGCATTGTAATGCCCTAAAAAGTTACGGCTGAGCGAAAGTATAAAAAGTAAAAGTGGTGTTTACGAAGTTATTGTTTTATTTTACATTAGGTATATGTAATGTCACATCACAAAGTATCTGCTTCAAAAGAACAAATATATTTTATACGATAATACTATTACATCTTTAAAACTTTTCCGTATGCCAGATTATTCTATTTGCAAAATGAATTTCTTAAATTATGCCTACCGTCTTACCAGGTAATTTGTAAAAATAGTATTTAACCTACAGTAAGTAGTTTCACCAGAAAAGCGAGTTATATTCAGATAAAAATATTTTTATACAGTTTCTTTTAGGATACATACCTACATTGGCGAATAAGCGGTTATATAAATTATTTATTTTTTGAAGAAATGCAGTTAAGGACTACAATATTCAAGTACCGCGAATTAGGAAATTTAAATGGAAAGTATATCCGTCACTTAAAAAAAAAACTTTTTTTTATGAACCGAGAAAGTTACGGAAAGATTATTATAACATGTCATGTTTTTGCCAAACGTGTTTTTTCCAAAATCTAATTCAGATTTCTGAAACATACTTTAAAGTATGCGACTAAACATAAATCACCTAAACTTAAAACAAAATCATACATATTATTAGCAGAAACATCGTAATATTACGGTTTTCATAAAGGAAGCGAATAAAGGCATACAAACTAAATATCATTTCCAAATACGGTTTACCTAAGCCTATGTTCGATGACTGTAAGCAGGTTATCTTTTAAATCATAGGGATAATAAATTCCGATTGAACAGCTCTGCTTTACCATCAGCTGGGATGGATAAATACGTCAAAAGCACCCGCACGAGTGTCTCGGCAGATCACATCTTGGAGATGAAGGAGGTCAGCACAAAGGGCAGGCTTTTGTGGGGGGCGGTAGGGGAGGGGGAGGGTGTGGGAGCATCGTGGAGCGGTAGAGCCTTAATCTAATGATTATGTTAAAACGGAACACAATCTGGAATATTAATACGGAGCAGGTGAGGTGATTGTCGCGCTGATTTTTATATAAAATTACTTCGTAACGTGTGAGAAATGTTAAAATTTGCGAATGTTTTTTTAACGTCGAGTAGATCTGGGGGTTAACGTTAGAGATGCCTGTGCCAAAGTTCGGTCATTATGTGTTAGGTATCAGAAGACATACTTTAATTTAATGGGGTGAATGCTTTTGCCTAGCCTATATCCAAAACTCAAGACTAATGATTTGGTGACTTCTCTAATGATATAGTTTCCTGAAAGATTCACATATTTGATATAGGCCTTTTCAGCACTAAGCCCCAGATACATAATATTCATTGGAAGTTTTCCAATGTTTAACTATAAGCTGCTTATTTTATTGAATGTCTTTGGAATATGATCGCTCGTTTTAAATGATATTCAAATCGTTTCCCGGGGAACTTTGTAGGTATAGCTATAAGAAACTGGAAGGAAAGTTTCACAGAAAATATGAATTTGCAATTTTAAAATCCTGTCCAGGTCCGTGGATATTGAAAACTTTCATCGAAGCGCACAAATCGTTTGAAGTCAAATGCACTTTCTTCTGTGCTCCGGATTCTGGCCGGAGAGGATTCCCAATATCTTTCAGAGTTATCTTTTGAGTTAAGTATTAATTATTTTAGATGCTTAACTTTGTTTCATCTGGAAATTGTCTCAGTTTTCATCTGGACTGGATTATGAAAGATTTATGTGCGTAAAATATGCAATTAGTTAAAATACAATAAGGAAACACATTCAATTCAATATTTTAATGAATGTTAACATCTTAACTATAGCTCGTAGTTAACATCTTAAATATAACCCGTATTTTTTTATATGTCGTTTATGAAAACGACACTATGAAATAAAAATTATTTTAAAAAATGTTTAATTTTTAATACCCATCGAAGCGATCCAAATCTGGCGGCGAAAGCGTGACTTCATACCTCGTACATCGGTTTTGTCAGTTAACAGTTAGGCCACTCCCACACGGCAAATAAATAAATCCTTAAATAGAAAGAATTTAAAAAAATTAAACCTCGGTTGACAACACGGAGAAAAATGAGTATAAAATGAGTAAGATACTGTTAAAATTGTGACTGCATGACCATTTCCCAATAAAATATTAGACATTCAGAATATATCTGAAAACGTGTTCACGCAGGTGTTTTTTTCCGAATAAATATAATGGACGAGATGCGAAACCATTATTGAAGAATAAATGTTCCGACTTCCTCATAACATATTCGTGCTTTACTGATAATTTGAAATGAAAATTTTTCGTTATAGGCCTCCAGTCATTTTAATAGGAAAACGAATAATTTGACCAGATTTTTAATTTATCAACAATATTTGATATCAGTAAGTTTTTTCCGTTCACATGTTCTATGTTTTGCACTGCACCTATTTCACATATCGCCAACTATGTAAGCGGGGCCTTGCATGGTTTTTTTAAATGAATTTATTACTCTTCTATAACACACCCATGGGGCTTTTACATTGGGTACAGATTATGATCACAATTTTTTACAAGAGAGATAGTAATAAACAATGATTTCATAAGGTTTAATTTTTTTTAGATTTAAAACAATAAATATCAATCAAAAACATTTTCAGAAATAATATTTTGATATGAAAGATTTTTTTGGGCGTGTTTTGAACATCGAATTTGATAAGTTAAAAATGCCGAAGTTATTTGTACGTTAGTAATTGTCGAGTTTACTATAAAAAAAATCAAACGGTGGCAGAGAAATAGATCCTTCAACATAGTTTGTTAGCTACATAGGTATTTTTATTTTAACTAGACTCTGAAGTTAACAATAGTCGACCTCTTAACGTTTTTTTTAAAGAAGTACAAGTCGCTTTTCCTTCGTAGATCCTTGAGTGTATGAATTTTAAAGGAATTTATTGAGTTTAAGAGTGAAGTATATTTGTTCCAAGGGAATATTCAACTTAAAATTAATTAATCGTAAAAATTTTCGATGAATTATAAGCAACAGAATTATACTACGAAC